>NW_026865855.1:0-49617 GCF_026571515.1 Ruditapes philippinarum
CATGGGTTAAGTATATGTATAGATACAAGGATCTGCGTTCATGTTTACATTGTTCTCATTATACACAAACAAGATATTGTCATACACGATTATTTCATTTATTAAACCTGCCTTATAGACAGATAATTTACTTTATATGCCAGACAAAACGATATAACCAATATATACACCAGCTTACTAGCAAACAAACTGGGTATTAAGTTTGTTTATATAAAAAATGTTTTAAAATATAAATGTTAAAATATACTTTCTGCCATTTAAATATTTCCTTGACAGATAGCTGACATTTTTGAAATTTAAGACTTTTTTTCAGAAGGAAAAGATTATTGAAATTCGTTGTTGTTTGTTTCGTTGTTCTGTCAAGGTCTGATTCAAATAAATGATAGATTTTGGCATTATTGGCAATTCTTTTATTATAAAAGAATAAAGCATATTAATATAAAGATTGCCAATATTATTTTACTGACCTCTCTTGTGAGTTTTTCAAAGTTTCCTTTTGAAATAACATAAAAGAGGGTTTTTTTTTATTTTTCTAGAAGAATTTAAAATGCATATGAAAAACCATCATGATTTATGCAATAAATTACAGAGAACTTAAGAAGAATGTGTTTCAGCTTCGTAAACAATTTAGACAATTGATCCAAATTTATTGTATTAAAAGATTTTTTAAATATATATATATAATATCGTATATATATATTATTGATATTTTTTCCTGTTTTTTTTATAATCTGTCAACACGATTTTTATCTGTTATGAACAATTTCCGGTTTTCATTATGTTTTCAGACTTAGATATATCAAATCGTAACAAACTTTTACGATAACATTTTCATTTCGTAACTTATAGGCATAATTCAAGTGATAGCTATCGTAGATACCGTTTTCTTTGTAATTACTATTTGGACAGTAAGCTATTTATTTAGATAAGTTTGATTTTTGTTTTGTTTTGTTTTTTTGTTGTTTTTTTTTGTTCAGAAAGAAATCCATTTGATTGGTAACAATAACATTGTTCTAAATAAGATCAAGTGTTACGAAAAGAAATAATATTTTGTCTCAATATGTTTAAATCCTGGCGCATGACAAATTGATAAAAATATTCCCTATAGAGTTAAGACAATGTTAGAAATGGGAGAAAATATATCTGTTTAACCATGATAAAGTCCGAGCCAACTTAGTATTACTTCCAAACATTAAAGACATTACATGGACACGCAAATTTTTTGTAGGCAGTGCACGAACGCAATTCCTGTCGCGTGCGCAAGTAAAACATTTGGCGTGGCCATGTAAAACCTGTCGCTTTCCTCTATGCTTATCGTGTGCGTATTTACTAAATACAAATTTCCTGTGTGTTCTGTATGCCACCTTAGATTTCAAATATTTCAAGAAATTCCATATGAAGAAAACATCTGGCATTCTTGCGGGAACGTCGATGGTTGTACGCACCAAGTGTCCGCCTGATGTTTTTATAATGCACGGACATTCTTGAACTTTGATCTTCAAACGAAAAGCTGGTCTGTCGCCATCAGATCGTGACATAGTGAAGGTGTGTGTGATTTACTTCTATCTAGCAAGGCTAAGGTCGATCGTGTATTATACTTTGTAAGTATGTTTTACTTAACCATTAAAAGGTTGATAGGCCTTATTATTATTTTAAATTTTACGAAATCATCGTGTTTTTTTTGTAGGGACTGACATTAATAACGAACATGAACATCATAATGTCAATTTATTTTAATAAAATAGTCCATCTGATTTGATCAAAACTTTTAAATTAAATAATTTGGCTTTCTATATATTCAGTGCATTTTTCCTTCATAAACATGTCCATCGACAAGGCTTTAATATTTTTGATAAAAAATAAATAAAAGAAAATGAAATTTATCAACATCATAATATGGCAACAACGACAAAATCAACAACAAATAGTACTAGATAAATACTTATATATCAGGATTGACGCTTCTAAAGTAATGCGTTCCTTGATGATTTGCCTTTTGCAGTCCACATATCTGTTTTTACCCACATTAGGAGATTTCAATCCACAACAAGTTGAATGAAGAAGATTATCTGTTATCGTTTTTATTTGATCTTGAATATACATATTTGTTTTGACAGTTTTCCAGCTCTAATTACCGTCTGCATTTTTTTCAATACACCATTATACTATTATCACTCTTGTTAAACTGTTGTTATATTTTTCTGGTCCTTCAGGATAATTAATTCCAGCACTCTTTTATTATCCCTCGTGTACAGATACAATCCGACCGAGTTTGCAATTTTCATGTAATTTTGCTTACTTTAATGCTTCCGAGTGATTACTTTTTTCCAGTTATTTATACATTCTATTTGAAACAAAGTTTATATTTACAACTGTTTATTTGTTAATCTGCCTCAATTAGAATAATAATATTTGGCAACGTGGTCCAATAGCTTCTTTAAGTGACATTATGCTTTTTTTCACTGCCCGGTTTAAATGAATAAAATTAATGATATATTTCAAAAGATTGATTTTTACAATGTATAATGGTAATTGCCAAATGATTGATAGTGAAAATAAAAAAACTAAATAAACTATAAAAAGACTTCCCCACGTTTTTTTTTTAAATTGAACGTTACTGATACGTTACTGGGTCACGAGGCTTACTGATAACCTGTGCACAGTAAAGTAAAAATGAACAGAAAAATAGCAAAATGTACAGTAATTTTTTACTTTTATCTTTGCACTCACCATTTACTCTTGGATGGCCACTTTGAAGGAAATACATGTAAATGTTCAAATATTTTTTCAAAGATAATATTGCAGCAATAGATGCATGCATGTTTTTGGTATAAATGAACTTTCAAACAAGGAACAAATAATTAGAAAAAATATGCACAATGTGTCATGTTTATGGTATCACGACGCTTTTAATACAACATCAAGACTTGAATGTAAGGTGATTCCACACTGTAAATTTGTATTACATATAAAACATTGTTGTTCCTTTTTTATATAAAATTATTGAGAGCAAAGCTCTTAAAATTTACGAACACAATGTGTTTACGGGATATAAAAAGGGGTAGCACCACCTATATTGCACCGACTTAAAATAATCACCTGAACAATTAAGGAAATAACAAACAAAACTGAGTTGTAACAAGTAATGATCACACATTTAAATTATAATAAATAATTGTAATGAAATATCGTACAAAAACACGTTGAATCGATTATATTTTTTAAAAAAATAATGTTTGTTGTTTTTGTTTTGTTTTTGTTTTTTTTGTTGTTTTTTTTTAAATTTTGTCTTACTATAAGATTTATCATTATTAAACAAAATGATAAATGGACTACACCTAAAATGACAAAAGAAATGATATGATTTATGACTATTATAAGTTATAATACTTTTCCACAGCCGGAAATAATCATTTGAGATTCGTCCATAAATCAATAAATCGTGATTAATAATTCTTATTAAATAGTATGTGAGAAGTTAGCAGTTAACAGTGAGCTAAGCAAAAAGGCATTTCGATTTATATAGGGAAATCAATGATCTGCTGTTATGCTCAGCTGGGTAAGCAATCTTACAGAGCATTCCAAAATAAAGTGTAGAAATGCTTTGCTGGTATGCTCAGCTGGGTAAGCAATCTAGCAGGCCATTACTAAATATAGTGTAAAAATGCTCTGCTGGTATATATGCTCAGCTGGCTAGGCAATCTAGCGGGGCGTTCCAAAATATAGCGTAAAAATGCTCTGCTGGTATGCTCAGCTGGCTAGGCAATCTAGCAGGGCATTCCTAAATATAGTGTAAAAAATACTCTGCTGTTATACTCAGCTGGATAAGCAATCCAGCGGGGCATTCCAAAATATAGCGTAAAAAGCACTGCTGTTATGCTCAGCTGGCTAAGCAATCTAGCGGGGCATTCCAAAATATAGTGTAAAAATGCTCTGCTGTTATGCTCAGCTGGCTAAGCAATCTAGCGGGGCTTTCCCAAATAAAGTGTAAAAATGCTCTGCTGGTATGCTCGGCTGGCTAAGCAATCTAGCAGGGCATTCCTAAATATAGTGTAAAAAATACTCCGCTGTAATACTCAGCTGGCTAAGCAATCCAGCGGGGCATTCCAAAATAAAGTGTATAAAGCTCTGCTGTTATGCTTAGCTGGCTAAGCAATCTAGTGGGGCATTCCAAAATATAGCGTAAAAATGCTCTGCTGTTATGCTCAGCTGGCTAAGCAATCTAGCGGGGCATTCCAAAATATAGTGTAAAAAGCTCTGCTGTTATGCTTAGATGGCTAAGCAATCTAGCGGGGCATTCCAAAATACAGTGTAAAAATGCTCTGCTGAATTGCTCAGCTGGCAAGGCAATCTGGAAGGGCATTCCTAAATATAGTGTTAAAAATGCTCAGCTGGCTAGGCAATCCAGCAGAGCATTCCTAAATATAGTGTAAAAATGCTCTGCTGGCAAGCTCAGCTGGCTAAGCAATCTAGCAGAGCGTTCCAAAATAAAGTGCGAAAAATGCTCTGCTGGTATGCTCAGCTAGCTAAGCAATCTAGCAAGGCATTCCTAAATATAGTGTTTAAAATGTTCAGCTGGCTAAGCAATCCAGCAAAGCATTCTGAAAATTAGTGTAAAAATGTACTGCCGGAATGCTAAGCTGTCTAGGCAAACAAGCAGGACATTTTTAAATAAATTATAAATTTCGTTGGTCTGCAACTGATTATTTGGCACTCGTAGACTTTCTAAAATATTTAGTGCCAATGCAGATAATGACATTTTTTACTTCTACGGGACCCTTAAGTGTCTATTTCTTTGGTCTCCGACTGATTCTGGGACGATCGCAGACTTCAGGAATTTTTGGTGATAATGCAGATAATGACATTTGTGAATTTTTAGGACCATCCAGAGTCCATTTCGTTGGTCTGCGAATGTTTCTGGAACACTCGCAGACTTTCAGAAATTTTCGGTGCCAATGGAGATAATGACATTTTTACTTCAAAAGGACCATCCTGAGTCTATTTCGTTGGTCTGCGACTGATTCTGAGTCACTCGCAGACTTTCAGGAATTTTGGTGTCAATGCAGAAAATGATGTTTCTGACTTATTGGGACCTTTCTGAATCCATTTTTTTGGTCTGCGACTGATTCTGAGGCACTCACAGACTTTCAGGAATTTTTGATGTCAAGGCAGATAATGACATTTTTTACTTCTAGGGACCATCCAGAGTCCATTTTTTTGGTCTGCGACTTAATCCTTGACAGTCACAGACTTTCAGGAATTGTTGGTGCCAATAGAGATAATTACAATTTATGACATTTTTTACCATCCAGAGTCTATTTCGTTGGTCTGCGACTGATTATTGGGCACTTGCAGGCTTTCAGGATTTTTTGGTGCTAATGCAGATAATGACATTTTAGGGTAAAAATGCTTTGCTTATGACTAAGGGGTCCTTAAAAGTTAAAAAGTCATGATCTGCAATGGCACTAAACATCCTGAAAGTCTGCGAGTCTCAAGGAATCAGTCGCAGACCCAAGAAATGTACTCTGGCGGATCTCTAAAAGTCAAAAATGTCATTATCTCCATTGGCATCAAAATTCCTGAAAGTCTGCAAGTGTCCCAAAATCAGTCGCAGACCAGCGAAATGAACTCTGGTGGGTCACTAGAAGTCAAAAATGTCATTATCTCCATTGGCACCAGAGATTCCTGAAAGTCTGCGAATGTCCCAAAATCAGTCGCAGACCATAAAAATGGACTCTGGCGGGTCCCTAGAAGTAAAAATTGCCATCATCTCTATTGGCACCAAACTCTCCTGAAAGTCTGCGAATGTCCAACAATACGCTGCAGGCCAATGAAATGGACTCTTAAATGTCCCTAGAAGTCAAAAATATGATTATTTCCATTGGCACCAACCATTCCTGAAAGTCTGCGAGTGTCCAAGAATCAGTCGCAGACGACCAAAATGGACTCTTGAGGGTCCCTAGAAGTCTTAATTGTCAATATCAGCATTGGCACCAAAATTCCTGAAAGTCTGCGAGTGTCCTTCAAAAAGTCGCAGGACAATGAAATAGTCTCTTAAAGGTTCTTAGAAGTCAAAAATATCATTATTTCTATTGGCACCGAAAATACCTGAAAGTCTGCGAGTGCCTCAGAATTGCCTAGAAGTCGAAAAATGTCAATACAACTTTGGCAACAATAAATCCTGGAACTCAGAATTAGTCTGCCAACTGAGCATTCCACCAGGGCATTTTTTAACTATATTTCGGAATGCCCTGCTAGATTGCCTAGCCAGCTTAGCATTTCACCAGAGCATTTTTACACCATATTTAGTAATGCCCTGCTAGATTGCATAGTCAGCTGACATTCCACCAGAGCATTTTTTCACTATATTAAGGAATGCTCTGCTATAGTGCCTAGCCAG
Organism: Ruditapes philippinarum; assembly: GCF_026571515.1. Classification (NCBI taxonomy): domain Eukaryota; kingdom Metazoa; phylum Mollusca; class Bivalvia; order Venerida; family Veneridae; genus Ruditapes; species Ruditapes philippinarum. Next base: position 6,401 of record NW_026865855.1, read on the forward strand.
CTGAACATTCCACCAGAGCATTTTTACACTATATCTAGTAATGCTCTGCAAGATTGCCTAGCCAGCTGAGCATTCCACCAGAGCATTTTTTCACTATATTAAGGAATGCTCTGCTATAGTGCCTAGCCAGCTGAGCATTCCTGCTGAGCAATTTAACACTTTATTTAGTAATGCCCTGCTAGATTGCTTAGCCGGCTTAGCATTCCAGCAGAGCATTTTTACACTATATTTCGTAATGCTCTGCTAGATTGCCTAGCCAGCTTAGCATTCCACCAGAGCATTTTTACACTATATTTAGGAATGTCCTGCTAGATTGCCAAGCCAGCTTAGCATTCCAGCAGAGCATTTTTTTCACTATATTTAGGAATGCCCTGCTAGATTGCCTTGCCAGCTTAGCATTCCAGCAGAGCATTTTTACACTTTATTTCGTAATGCTCTGCCAGATTGCCTAGCAGCTTAGCATTCCACCAGGGCATTTTTACACTATATTTCGTAATGCTCTGCTAGATTGCCTAGCCAGCTTAGCATTCCAGCAGAGCATTTTTACACTATATTTAGCAATACCCTGCTAGATTGCCTAGCCAGCTTAGCATTCAAGCAGAGCATTTTTAAAATATTTAGTAATGCCCTGCTAAATTGCCTAGCCAGCTTTGCATTCCAGAAAAGCATTTGTTCACTTTATTTAGTAATGCTCTGCTAGATTGCCTAGCCGGCTTAGGATTCCAGCAGAGCATTTTTACACTGTATTTAGTAATGCTCTGCTAGATTTACTAGCCAGCTTAGCATTCCAGCAGAGCATTTTTTTCACTATATTTAGGAATGCCCTGCTAGATTGCCTAGCCAGCTTAGCATTCCATCAGAGCATTTTTACACTATATTTAGTAATGCCCTGCTAGATTTCCTAGCCAGCTTAGCATTCCAGAATAGCATTTGTACACTATATTTAGTAATGTCCTGCTAGATTGCCTAGCCAGCTTAGCATTCCAGAATAGTATTTGTTCACTATATTTAGTAATGTCCTGCTAGATTGCCTAGCCAGCTTAGCATTCCAGCAGAGCATTTTAACACTATATTTAGTAATGCACTGCTAGATTGCCTAACCAGCTGAGCGTTCCAGCAGAGCATTTTTTCACTAAAGCTAGGAATGCTCTGCTAGATTGCCAAGACAGCTGAGTATTGCAGCAGAGCATTTTTACACTATATTTAGGAATGCCCTGCTAGATGCCCAAAACAGCTGAGCATTACAGCAGATCATTACTTTCCCTATATGAATTGAAATGCCTTTTTGCTTAGCTCACTGTTCACTGCTAACTTCTCACATACTATTAAATAGTAGATTAGCATCGTTGATAGAAATCCTCGAGGATAAAAATAAAATTTAAATTATTACTTTCTATATCAACTAAAAAATACATTTTCAAGAATAAACAGAAGCCTTCATTTCACGTGAAATCCAAAGGATTCCATATGAAAAAAATCCTGTATTTTTGTATGGAAATAATAAATTATTATATCTTTCATTTTCCATTATGATAAGTATTATTGGACTTCTTTTTGTTTTTCATCAATGGTACAAAATTTTAACTGTTATGTTCAGCCATAGTGTTGTCTTTTTTTCTTTCAAAAATAAATGTTGTGCTATCATCATAATTTTGATTGGAAACAAATATTTCGTTGTTGTACCATTTTGAATATTTACTGTACTTATCCTTGGTGATTAGACAAAGTTAACAATATTTCATAGTTTAGATATCTTTCCGTTAATGTTTGATTTTTGAGAAAGCTGATTCTTCACGCGGAATGTACGTGCACTGTCAAGAGAAATTTCAGAATCCCGTTCATTATTTTCTTTTTTAAATCTTCGTAGTATTTTAAAACGATCGATAAAAGCGTCTCGAAACTGGCTGTTGTGGCAGACGTAAACCAAAGGGTTCCAGATACAAGCTGTCTTAGCCATTAAACACGGAAGTTGAACAAGCATCGGTGAAATTGTTATCAGGTCCATGTTGAAAAATGACTCAAGAAGGCTCACTACTGCATAAGGCATCCAACTGACAAGAAACGAAACTGAAAGAAGAAAAGGGAAAACAATAGAAGCATTATTAGTTATGCAATATCTAGATTGCTTTAGTTGAACACGATTCTGCCTAAACGTTTGATGATTTAGTTGATGGTTAAACAAGATATGAATGTAATAATGATTCAAATCAGTACTGAGTGTATTTTTTTCTGAGTAGTAAAGTAGAAGTTTGCTTTGTCCTACACTTCTAATGTTTTCTGTATTGCATATTTTTTGCACATAAAATTATAAACTCATTAAAATGATATTTGTAAATTATTACAAAGTTTTTGTCTGTAAATTTTATGCTGAAAATGATAATATTTTTTTTACTATATACTAATTGAAATACCACTACTATCGCTATTCATTCTCTTCTACTTTTGCTACCACCACTACTACTTTTACTACCAATATCAATGTTACAGATAACGATAATAATAAAAATAATAAAAAATGATGATATGTTGATGATGATACAGGAATCATTAAAATCATTTTTCTATTAAAATTATGATTGAGAATTACAACAAGTACATGTACTATATTACTATACTTATATATATTATGAATTTGTATGAATTTGATATTTTAAGTGTACATTTATATACATCATATATATCCACAGTTTTAAGCTAGTGTCTACTGAATGCACTGTTAGCTCTTTACATACATTTAACCTGCTCTTAGTTACCCAATGTAAAAGAATAAACTCTGAACGGTTAATTCGTATATTTTGTTAATCTTGACACGTATGTAACATATCATTGTTCAGATAGTGTACGTAAGTTACAGCAGAAATAATCATCAATGTAGAGTAATTGATTAAAACGGTTGTCGGAATTGTCAGTTTCAAAGAACAACAAATGCATGGCGTCCTTGAGCACTATCGATAAACAGCTGAACGGCTGACTGATATATTGTCTTTTATCAATCAAACATACTACTACGTGTATATGCAAACATTTGACCGATTACATGACAAGTTTATTTTCACAATAAAGTTAGGTTCGGGAAGTTTAATGCTATAATCTCTCTGATCAAGAACGTGCGGTCTTACGTCTTCAAAGGATTCATAGTAACAAATTGATTGATTTAACATAATAGTCGTATGTTAACGATTTATTTATTAATTGAATCAGAAGGGAAAACAAGTCTGCCAATAAAATTCATGATATTACATTTTGTGGTATAATATTTCTATGGAAGAAGTAAGGCTGTGATAAATATTCCATTTACATTAATAGAATAGCTAATAAAATTGTATTGATAATCATTTGAAATTAGACTCGTTCTCTCCTCATTCGTCAATTCTCATTGTTTTATATAATTAATGTACTCACGAATTGTAAGGGCAACTGAAATTGTCACTCGGATATCCCTCCGCACTCGTCGTTGTTGTATCCAAGTAGAATGATTTCTTTTTTCCCGCCATATCTGTAAAAGAATGTGTGTTTCTAATTAAGCATACAACATATGACTAATATATAATATTTCTTAATTAAAAGATCTTGTTTAAGGAACCCTGCGATGGCATTTTTGCAAACCTTCTAAACGAATTTAAGACAAAAAAACCGTTTCAAACTGTGTTTGAACGAAATGTTTAATTTCACGATTTTCCTTTAATTTCACTGAAAATGAAACGATATAAATAAAATACAATTCGCTTTATAAATTTGAAACTCGTATTTTCAAATGCACTTTCCAATTCCACCTGAAAAGTACAACTGAATATTTTTTATAAAATACTGTGACGGACACTCTTAAAAAAGATATTACAAATGTTGTAAAATTGTGAAATGGTATGTCTCTTAATTTTCCGCTCTGGAATATTTGCTTCTTTGAGACACTTGCTTACATGACTGTATAACTTATGGATTCTTCTATTGTCATATTTTTATCAACGAAAAAGGGCATTATTCAATATCATGAATGTATAGAATAAATTCTAACAAGATTTTATCCCTAGAATTTTATTTTTGTTACGGTGTTGATTAAGATAATTTGGTTAAGGGAACTGCTTATGAATTGACATGGCATAAGGGATAATAAATAAAATGTAGATGTTTGATGATAGTTTTATATAGTACAAACCACTGTGAACTAAATAACAACAACATAAATTGAACAATGTCAAACCTATTTTTACATATTTGTAAAAACTACACACATTTACCAAAAAGTCACCATATCTTCGTTAGTTTTGATTTCGAATTTGTAACGTCGTTGATGTTCTAAAGGTGTTGACTATGTAAGTATCACCAACACGATACATGTATGTAAGATAGATAATGAAAGAGCACATAATTACAAGAAAGTTTATGTTTAACGTTTCACTGCAGCATTTATCAAATTAAAACTAAATGTTGGCTTCTCTTAACTTTTTTTCAAATTATAAGGTTATACGTAAATCAGTAATGCTCAAATAAACGAATTGTTTCATCAAAATATTCAAATGCAAAATTTAACAGAAAATCAATGCGTATTTAGTTTAAACATATTTTATTCCTTTCAATTTTTTTACAATATGTACAATGCAAAGATATAGAGAGAAAAATATATAAATACATTTTGAAAGAAAAAGGGTTGGACCACAAGTTCAAATAACATCAGTAAATCGGTCCGTCCCTAAATCAATGCGTGCAATTACGGCATGAAAACAAAATTGCATGCATTTATTTTTGTTAATTAAAATCTTATTGATTGTTAATTTCTATTTTTTTTATGCCATCCTGCAAATGGTTAAACCAGTATCGGTTGTATGAGAGTGTATGACCGTATATTCAACAGTTTTAGTAAATGTATGTTTGATGTACTAATATAGCAATGTCAACTGATAAAAGTTCAATACAAAATGATCATACAACCTGAGGTAATTATTTGCACAATGTCCAGCCTCTACCTCATTATTCTCTATATAATGTTATATACAAAGTAAATAAAGTCATATCCTTGTTATTCGATTGTTGTGTATTGATCACAACCTCTGTTATGTTCTCATTTAGCAGTTGTCCTCCTTATGTTCCATTGGAAATCACTAAATCACTAACATACAATTCTTCTTCATCACGTTGACAAGGAAAGTGTTTGCATTATTAAAACGGTACGATTTATTTTGTTACTTATACATATTATACCAGAAGGCCCCAAAGAAAGCCCGTTTTTCTTCAATTTGTATTGAACATATTTTAAAGGATGTGCACCTTCATTAACAAAAATGATTTAGATGGCTTTAGAACAGTTATATATTGCAGTACATGTACCATGAGATACGCATAGCGGGAAGGGGATTATAGGAATGACTTCCGTCAGTCCGTCCGTAACACTTTCGTGACAGCTCAAAAACTTTTAAACCGCTGAAATGTTTTTGAAATAACTTACCACCATTACAAGACGATGCGCAAAGCGCACTAATTGGGTTGCTGTCCCAAGGTCAAGGTCACACTTGAAGTTCAAGTGTTAAAATGTGTACATTTCGTATCCGCTCCATAACTTTTAAAACGCTGAAAAAAGAAAAACTTGGCACAATTGATCGCCATCATGAAACGATGTGCAATGATTGGTTTGCTACCCCCCAAGGTCAAGGTCACAGTTTAAGGTCAATTGTTAAAAAGTCTACATTAAGGTCAGCTCCATTACTTTTAAACCACTGGATTTTTTTGGAAATAACTTGGCACAAAAGATTACCATTATAAGACGACGTGCAGGGCGCAAAACTTGGGTTGCTACCCCTAAGGTAAAGGTCACACTTTAAATAAAGTCAATGTTAAAAAGTCTACATTTCGTGTCCGCTCCATAACATTTAAACCGCTGAATTCTTTTTTAAATAACCTGCCAGAAATTATCATCATTATGACATTGACATGATGTGCAGAACGCAACATCCAGGTTGCTACCACAAAGGGCAAGGTTAAATATTGTCCATAACTGTTTGACTTTATGAAATATTTTAAATAACTTGGCACAAATAAGTCCGCTGCCGATAAATTCCAATGGATATTTACTTTAATTTTCTAGAGTAATGTTAGTTTTTTATCGTTCATGCTTAGTAAAGTATAAATAGAAAGGAATCATTGGAAAATGTATTTTTTTTTACATTCACCTGTTTACTCATTATATACCCTTGGATCACCAAGACACCAGTTTGCCGGCAATAATGATATAAATGTGATATCACATATTGTATTTTCACATGAAAACAAATGTGACCAGACTGAAAGTACAAATAAATCAATTATCTACCCACAAGTTCCATTATAACCGTAAATTGTCAGCGGGATTTATTTTATAACAGTTTGCTAATCCAATATGTTTCGTGAAATAAAATAACCTCAGACTGTAGAGATTGCTTTCGTTCAATTAATTCAAACAATAAAGCATTCCTGGATGTGTTTTAATTGTTTATCCCTTTAACAGTAATAGTCTAAATTCCAAGACGGATCAAGCTTTTGATGTCCCCCCCCCCATTACATAATTGTAGGAAAGGCTTTTAAGAAAAATAAAGTACGAAATGATTTCTTAACTATTGCAAAGTACCTCTACTTGTATGAATTTCTTCAGGAAAATAATAATGCTTTGAACATTTAAATAATTGAATTATTGTTTTATACATGAAAACATGTAAGATATCAAAATCACAAAATTAAAATGACATATAATAGATGAAATCGCTTCATGCCAGGCAGTATATATTGCTTGAAGTACTTCAAAATGCATTATTGATCAACTTCAGACAATTTACCACAATGCATAACTTTTACAATTCACAAACCGGTAGTATAAGATTGATGTACGTTGTCTACAAAAGATCAATGTCTATGTATTATCAATAATATATGTTTAATTTTCATACAATTATGACGCTGTAGGAAGTCTACTTACAGTCTTGTTGTAGTATACCTAATAAAACAACAACAACAAAATAACAGCAGCAAACCAACTTATGTTACACCTACATTATATTTTATGTTACAATTATGACTAATTGAACTAAGAGTGAAAACTGACCTAAATGTAGTATTGAATATATTAAACGCAGGAAGTTATACCACATTTAAATTGTATCTGATAAAACTGCAATAAAAATCAACAGACGCTTTCCATTAACTTGAATATTGTTATCTTCATGTAATGTTAACATTACTGACAAGCTGGTTATGACAATCATTAATGTAAGCTTTTAAGTAAGTAAACAAAATTGCATCTTACTAAAAAGCATGTAATTTACTCTGTCAAATAGGAAATAGCACCATTTTCTTTAAGATATAAAAGTAACTTCGTAAATGATTGCCTTTATCATTTGTCTTTAAAGTTATTAATTGAATTTAATTCATTCTCCTGATAATCATAGTTTTTCGTGAAAAAAATAAAGTTTTTGATAAGAATAGCTTACTTATCTCGTATGTACCTTGCATCGTTCAGATTATGATCATACAATGACTTAAAGGTGACCCATCGGAAGCCTTAATCACAACAAAATTAACTGAAAATTCCCGACTCGGTTTGATTGAGTATGTCCATGAGAGATAACAAAAAGTGCAACATCTCTCGTGATCCCTTGTACCGGCTTAAGCGTTACCTAATTTTTAACTCTTTTTTCTTTTTTTCTGAATAATACCCTTTGAAATTTCAAAATAATCCATTTGCAAACAGCGTTTTAATACTATTGTTGCTTTGCAATCACCAGTGTCAAAGAATATTTTGCTTAAATTATGAAAATCATCTATTTCATATTAATAGATATGGTAACCTAGATACATTAAACCTTTACTGGAAAGACAAGTAAAAGTCTAGGTTCTTGTACTTTTCAATACAGGACCAACGATAACTTTTGACCCAACCCTTTTGTATCTGCACTTGATGAATATGTTTGTAAAATTATAAAATATTATTGTGTGTTTTGTACAATAGAATATTTAATATGTGTTTTGACTTAAAACAGGCCTTGCGACCAAAAAATAATTAATCATATTTGTGATATTTTAAAGAAACAAAAATTATTATGCATTACAATTTAGTATGTCTTTTAATGTAGGGAAAATACAAATATATTTGAAATGATAAAATATGTCTTAGTTTTCAAATTTCTCGTCTGGGCCGTTTGAATTTCAGTATGTTATTAATCATCCGCACAGCTTAAGCAATGATTTTAGATTTGTCTTTGTTTTTGCAGTAGAATGAAAAAATAAAATATCTATTAAAATTATAGTGTATACATGTATGTGCTTTCAATAAGTGAACAAATCTATCCAATTGGATTTGATGCCAGACGGAATCATATCACCAGCCTTGTTTGGTTATTAAACCGAATGATTACGTACTTGAGAAAATATATAAAACACGACAGTTTATGTTTATTGTACTTGAGATTATAATATAATTATAATCTGTTTTTGTATATGAAGAAAAAATAGTAACCGACAAGGAAATTACAAATCAAAGAAAACCAATAAATGATTGATTAAAAGGCCCATTAAGTAAAAGGACACAGGGGAAGGGGAAAGGAGGCTCGGGGAAGGGGGGGGGGGGCAAAATTAAAAAAAAAACAAAGGGCAAAGGGCAAAAGGGAAGATACTTACCGTAGACGAGAAAACAACATATCAAATCATTTCCTCTTTTAACCTTGACTTACATTTACGTTCTATAAAAATGTTTTTCGTGACAAATGCCATTTCTGATGTTGACACAAAGTATACCATGTCAGCAATATCTATCATAACCAATTGCTTATATGACAACATCACTAGATGTCCTGTTGATATACATGGTGATATTAATTATCTTTCAATCAATCAACTGCAATGTTTCAGCTTTTAGTATATAAATATCTGGTAAAAGTGATCCATAAACAGCATTAATATCAGTAAAATTACATAAAAATTGTTGACTCGGTTTGATTGACTGTGTACACAGTGCAACATCCATCACCCTCCCTCGCACCGGTCTGAGAGGTAAACATTCCTCGTTAGCAACAGCTCTAAAATCAACAATTGTATGAGAATGTTGCACATGTTGTTTTTTCAGTCAGAAAACATAAATAAAAAAGGGTTTATGTTCCATAACAAGAGCTTTGACATGTTCATCTTTGCAGTGCAAAGTCAAAACTTTAAAAACTTTATCTTTAAATGTTCCCTTTAAATATGATTTAATTTCACATTAAACATACACATTTCTAAAATACTTTTTTTTAGTTTTGTCGCAAGTCGATCAAGTATATATACTTATTTAGAAATTTTTTTAATTAAAGATCCTTAAAAAATTAGGAACTATTTAAAATATAGCCATTGCATCGTGTTTTGATAACTATAATGTAAAAAATACCGGTTTTCCATCATTTGCCTTTAAAATTATTTCCCATTGGCGACGACACTAGCTATAATTCTATCATTATCCTCTTTTAAGAACAAATGTTAAAATAATTTGGCTCTCCTATAAACCCTTAAATTATAGCATGCTTGCGGCAAATGATACAATCAATGTGACCATACAGACTCATATTAGGCGGCACTTCCATATTTTAACAACAGGATGTATTCTCATTATTTTACCAACACACTAATGACCAATTAAGTTGAGGATACATAAACCAAATAACAATATATGTAAAAACATGTTGGAAATGATCTTGGTCGAGATATCGACATTCTGAATAACTCATCTGATTAGGAGGTTAATATTTTACACTTGTCTAAACCAATCTGTTCTTATCTCTTGCAAAGTCTCTTTCAAATTAAGCTTGGTAGTTTTATGATACAATTTATAAGTTTACAGCGTATATTTATAATATCAACATCACGACATGCCAATTTAAATCGCCGATTCTCATGTGCTGTATTGTGAATTTGTTTGTTTCTCTGGCTTTACGACGCACTAACACAGTACAAGTCATATGGCGCCGAAACATTTACTATGATTTTGGATAATCTCGGTGTTACAAACTTCAAAGCAACACCAAGGATCATAACCGCTGAAGCTAAGATATACATAGACTCCAGTTATTCGAACCCATGTAGTTGCCTCTTATGATCACGCAGGCATAAACGACGGTAATTCTTATGCCTCAACAAACCCCTCAGTCACAAGGGGCAGTATTATGAAAAGATATACTTAATATTATAAATGTCATTTAGACTTTAAATTTTTTTTATTATTATAAACGAGCTCAGAGAGCAAGAAAATAAATATTTTAGCAAAAAAGCATAATTATAAAATAATATTGTAAATGTTCATTTCAGTTTTTGTTGCATTTCAACATCATATTTTAAATTAATACTGTGACTGTAATTAGAAATTTATGAGAGATTGCAGCAAAATAGAGAGAATTAAGGAATCCCTAAAGAAAGCACAACAAGACAAAATTGAAAATGTTGCAGGCTCGGTTTGATTGAGTCTGTTCATGGACGGTAATGGAAAGTATAAGTTACCGTCCACGTCCCCTAGCACCGGCTAAAGCAGAGCCGGACAAAATCACCGTAAAAATTGTTGTTTTTTTTTCGACCTTCTTTCATAAATGATATCTATTATAATAATAGTCCTATTAACACATGTTAATTGTTTGTAACACCTAACTGGCGAATACTGGTATTTTAAGTAGATTTCTTCACATAGCAGTTAGAGCTACAGCGCAAACGCCATAATGTGTCATGCAATTAATTGTATTTTATAAGGTTTTTGTTATCGTGAAGTACGTTCTTCTATTGTACCTGTAAATATGTTAACACCCATCGTGACAACTGTTACTGATACAGGTCATGGACATTTTGATACGTTAAAATCGTCCTGTATATGTAGGTTATACATAGATAATTATTCTTGTTTATGTCAGTAAATGAATGTGCAATAACGTTTTTTTATTCTTATGTAATGAATTGTTATTTAACATTTTATGCCATCAATCTCTTTAGTTCTTATTAAATGTTTCTTTATAACTTACACACAAAAATATTGATATATCGCGTATTTCATAGAAGAGAAAACAAATCAATATAATGTTGATTGATATCACTAGAAATATATATATACAAGAGAACAGTTAAATTTTACTTCGACATGGCCCGTCAACAAGTTAATTACTAGGAAATGGTACAAATGTAATCGGAAATCAATGATTCAATTCAAAAACAGTACGATAAACAACGTATATAATTTGACATAATAAAATTTCTTTCAAGATCAAAACAAATTCGGTAAACTTAGAATAATGATGATGATAAAAATAATAATAATAATAAAATACAATCAATATAACGTTGATTGATATGACTAGAAGTTATATATGTTTGGAAGAGAAAAGTTAACTTTCACTTCAATAAGGAAGCTTATATTTCTGTAATTATCTTTGTATAAGCCTCATTATAATGATTATTATTACTACTTTTATTATTATTATTATTGCATAAAATATTATTGTTGACATATTTGTCTGCACTAACTACAATGTACTTGTAATTTCGAAGTTTCAAATGAGCGGCGGTGTAACAACGCAAAATGTCCGTTCCGCAACACGGTCGTATGCGGTCGTTTGCGTTGCAAATTATCCACTTAGTAATGTACTTGTTATTTTAAAGTTTCATGTAAGCGGCTTAGTAAGCCTTGTGCAAGCAATATGGTCTGAGTTACGACCGGAGTGTGCACGAATCATAAGCTATTGAACAGTGAGACTGGCAGGTGATCAGAAGAGCAAGCGACTACATGTAGTAGGCTAACAGACTGACCCAAAGGAATATCGCCGACTTTAATAACCAACTGAAAGAATAGTCCAAACTCATCCATCATTTATATGCGATAAATTACCTTATTTATAAAAATGAACTTCCATGATTTCATGCATGCATATTTCTCAACTTTTTTCGGCAATTAACACCAGCTCTTCTTAACTAATAAACAATTTTCTTTCAGAGTTATGACTAGTACTCGTAAATGATATAGTATTACCTTAAATAAAATCCCAAAGTAACAATATGCCATAACCACAAGTGGGGTGAACAAAACGCAAACGTACAAGGCGATCGTGTACGTCAAGTCTTTCATCCTTTGTGATCTCCAATTGGGTGCACAAGATATGTTTATTCCTTCATGGGCAAACGATCCCCATCCTATCAGAGGGGTTATTCCCCAGAATAAACCTAAAATAAAACACGCCATGATACAAAGTTTAATGTTTCTTCTTTTGTACATTCTTGTTTTTGTTCCAAATATCATGATGAAATAGCGATGAATGGACAGTCCAGTTAGAAGGAATATTGAACTACTTCCTAAGAGCGTAACAAGAAATCCGTCCAACTTGCATCCGTACAAACCAAAAATATATTCTTGCGCAAAGCTTGCTATTATCAAAAACGGAAATGCGCCGACAACGATAAGTAGATCGCACACTACCACAGAAACTATCCAAAGATTCGTTTTACTTTGTAATTTCTTATCTGAGCTATAAAGCACCAGCACCGAAATATTTTCAAAAAGAGCAAAAACAAACAAAACAGACATTATAATTCCTATCACAACTGTATATGCACCGTGCTTAGACAAATACATAGACGCGTTTGAACTATTCATTTTTGTTTTATATATTTCTGTTCATTTCATTTATTCTCTGTGTATTATATTCATAAACATTGACAATCTCGGTCGTTTCTCATTGTCACAAACAGTTCTTATCATCTTAATATAAAAACCGAGCATATTGATACACGTCATAAATTGCAATACCAGAACAGCATAACGATTATCTGGTGACTATTCGGAGGACCAACTTAATGCCAAGTTTTCCAATAGCAACTAGTCACTTTTTACGTATTGTTGATACGATCGAAAACATTGTTAATAAGTAACAACGACATTTTAGCAAAAAAAAAAAAAATTTTCCCTCAAGTAACATTATCTCCCATTAAACTACCCCATTTAAACATACATACACTTGATTTTCTTATAACCAAAGATTTTATTATTCTATTGTAGAGTACGAACATTTGGAGCAAAAATCTACATTGATTTATAAGCATTACTTGCCGGTTAAATTTGAATGTAAATTTGTTATATTTGTCAGGATTATTATTTTATTTTATTGACCATTTATTTATGAAAACATTAACGCGCTCACTTAAATATTCCATTCACCTGCGGTCCGCCTGTTCTATTCGTTTTATTTAAGAGAATCTGTTATACTGAATATTCCATTTGATATTTTGAAAAACCACACTAGCTTAAAGAAATATTTGTCATCAAATCTGTAACTGCACAATTGGTAAGCTACAAGTATTTACATTACATTACTGTTTCTCTTAATTTTTGCATGGAAATGACGGAGAGCAGCAATGCAAACCACTATTGTTTTGTATTTTATTCTACTGGATTGACCCTACATTCATTGTTTATTTTTGTAGTTACACTAATAATTAAGGTTTTTTTAATATTTTAAAATGGTGCCATATAAAAATTGGCATACCTAACCAAATTAAGTCTAAAACATACTAAAAAACAAAAAATATCACAAGAAAAACACACACATAATGCAACTAAAATAGTCGAATATCTTCAATGATGTTGAAAATGAAGATGAGCAAACGAAATGGACCTTCTTCATCTCGGTCTCATGATACACATAAAATGTAGAAATAAAAGAAACGTAGCTTTCCTTATTGCGTTGTAACGCTAAGTTTACATTTTACTATGGAATGATATTGAGGTTAAAATTACGCAATGCCTGCTTACTGTTACAATTAACTCATTGACACTGCTATTGTGCTTATTGGTACAGTCACTATGCATGCTTGTACTTTCATCACGCTTGTTGACAATTACACACTTCCTGCTTACTGTTACAATTACTCATTGACATGACACTGCTATTGTGCTTATTGATACAGTTGTTATGCATTATTTCATCACGCTTGTTGACAATGACACCATGCTTGCTGGAAGTTACAACTGGTTTGGTGTTTAGTCCCTGATGCCCATTTGAGTGAATGACAATGCCATCTAGCGTAAAGGTTTTTTCATCATGCTGTGCCAGTGGTTATCTTTTTTAATTTGTAATGCATACACAAAGTGATCAACCAGTTTGGAAAATGTTATCAGGCACTAGGCAAATATAACTAAGCATAATGTCATTTCAAAACTATGTCACATTTTGATAACAGGGGGCGCTATGTTCTAGTCGTGTTTCTCCGTAATTTGTATATATGGAAAGATTATCGTGGATATCCGAATATATATAGACAGATCTATCAATAGTAACTTCCCCTTCTTTTCAATTTGGCATTTGTCGTAATTTTATATAGCAAAAAGATTACAAAAAGACTGTCGGGCTATTCTTTTACCCGTAGCATTGACAATATACAAGTTTGCTTCTTTAAAAAGAAGCCTGCGAGAGGTCTTTTTGCTGCTGTGGAAAATTTGTTTAATTCGAAAATATTTGGGGATATTTTTGCATAACAGACACAATGAATGTTATAAATAACAATTACTAAACAAAATAGAATTTATCATATACAATGTATATTGCAATGAAAGTTTGTTTAATATTTCATTTTTTTTTAAGTTTTAAAAGATTATATGCCGGAGAAATGGACTTTTTTCTTGGTGCATTAGGGATACTTTTTCTACAAAAAAAAAAAAATGTAAAATTACTCAATGTAAATTAAATGATATATATCATTTACATTTGTATTTCAAATACAGTTCCCTTTGTAGAAAAATTATATACATATTAGAAGTATTTTCAAAATAAAAAGTTCTTGTAAAGTTCAATAAGCAAATTTTCGGTCACTGTTTTGTTAAATATAAGGAAGCATTTCCTCTACATTTACCAAAACGAGTATAAAGTATGTTAATCAAACAAGTTTACATAAAAAATGTTGATATCATTTGATTGGAATAAACAGTAAATACTGTTATATACTGTTATACTGTTATATACTGTTTATTGGAATAAACAGTATATAAAGCTGCATGCCTCCAACAACAATTTCAAAAGAAAATCAAACTTGAGATAAAATTTGTGCCATTTGCGCCAAAAAAAAAATATCCCTTTGCGTTATTAACATATACCGGTTCAATACACGGTTTCTTTCGGTCATATAATATGTTTGTTTGTTTCATTGTACGCCTTTCCCCAACAGTATTTTAGTCATATAGGCGGGTAGTTTCCTAACCATCGTTCCTGGAGAGTTACATCAGTACTAGAAAATCTTCCTCCGCGCTAAACTAACAAAAAAGCATCTCCCGGGGATCGAACCCACGCCAAAGAGTTTCCTGGATTAAAAATCACCGACTCTAACCCCTCGAACACGGAAGCGGTATATATAGTGTATGATGATATTGTAGCTATAATGTTCACTGTAACTATTTATCAGAACATGAAATAGTAAAACGTTATTCAGAAAACAATACGGTAATCGAGTTGTACAGTTACGGAATGAAGCATCCATGCACGTAGTGTTAAGTAACGTAAATGATATTTTCCGATTTTTCTATGTACCGATTTGTTCACTTCGATGTTAATTTTCCGTTTAAGTTAAGCGTGGTTTGAAACGGGGCATGATCAAAACATTTTTTGTAGACTGCTCCTAATGATTTTACGCTTAAAATGAGATTCATTCACTGCAATCAGATACGCAAAAATGGATGCGGCCAGCAATCAGTCTGAACACTATGGAGAGGTCTGATGACCAAGTATGTATGCATGCCATAACGTCCAAATATATGCCATAACAATTATAAAAAATTGGCTGGACTGGACTGGACTGTGACAAGTAATAATGATGGTATATCTAATTTGAGTAATTTGATTTGATTTAGGGGCGCTCGCCTTCTACATCTCTTAAATTAAATTGTTTTTTTTTTAGAAATGGAGGGCTCGTGAAATTCCAAAAATTAAGTAGGGAGGTGGGGGGGGGGGTGATTCCAGGGATCCGGGATCGTATTAGATGTAGAGGGAAAACTAATAAACTATTTGTACACAATAGTATGAATACACAGAACGGATGCGGTATTTCGGTCTAAACTACGCTAAAAAACTAAACATGTAAACAAATAGTAATTTAATGCTGGGAGTTGTTGAAAAGTTTATTTTCAATATATGTAGTGAAAGTCCACCTAGAATAAGTGAATTCATAGGTACAAAAGCAAACAATACATTATTTATATTTTTATTATTATTGTTGAAGAAACCGAAAGTACAAAAAACCAACCTGTTGACATTTAGTTGGATTTGTTTATAATTGAACATCAGTGGGCATATTTAAATTACAAATTGTTGTCAGATATATTTTCAAGCAAAAGAGTATCGGAGCAGACATTAGATGTAAAACATATACATTCGTTTTACATTATCTCTGTTTCTGTTTACACCTGAAACCACGAGGTTATCATAGATAATAGCCGAGGCAGTTCCTAATATATTTGTATAATGATTATTGTTGTAATGAAAGGCGATTTAAAAACGTTAAGTTTTTATTTCTTATTGTATGTAATAAACGGCAAATTAATCTAACTTAGGATGTAAATATACTAAGAGCTATTTATTAACAAACTAAAAATGCGGAAATCACAATACTTATAATTATATGCCCAATTAATTGAAATTTTTTTAGACTAATACATATAGGGATCCCGGGATCTGACCAATTTGAGAATATAGACTATATTCTTAAATTGGTCAGATCCCGTGATCCCTATATGCTTTGATACGATCCCAGCTTTTCTGAAAACTATATTTTTGAACTGGCCAATTCCCGGGATCTTTATATATTTAAATACGATCCCAGCTTTTCTGAAAACTATACTCTTGAACTGGTCAATTTCCGAGATGCCTATATGTTTTAATACGATCCCGGCTTTTCTGAAAACCACATTCTTGAACTGGTCAATTCCCGGGATACCTATATGTTTTAATTCGATCCCGGCTTTTCTGAAAAATATATTCTTGAACTGGTCAATTCCCGGGATCCCTATATGTTTTAGTTCTTGAATTGATCAATTCCCGGGATCCCTATATGTTTTAATTCTTGAATTGGTCAATTCCCGGGATCCCTATATGTTTTAATTCTTGAACTGGTCAATTCCCGGGATCCCTATATGTTTTAATTCTTGAATAGGTCAATTCCTGAGATCCCTTTGGGACACAACTGATGGGAAACGGGTTAGGCAACAGCTAATTAAAGTCCGGTATATTTCGCGGAAACTACGAACGTGCGCCCCCTGGTATCAAGATGTGATGTGCAAATTTGCAGTTCACATTATGCTTACTTTCAATTTGCTAAGTGGCTGATTGCATCTTTCATTTTGTTTCATTTTGTGTGGTCACATCGTGTGTATTATTCTAGGTGCATTATAACTGTGCAATAATGAAAAATCAAAGCTAATATACAGTCCGGCATGTTGAAATATTTCATTACGCTACATTCAGCCATATTGATATCAGAGACTAAACACCAAACAAGTTGTAACTTCCATCAAGCATGGTATCATTGTCAACACGCGTGATGAAAGTGCAAGCATGCATAATGACTGTACTAATAAGCACAACAGCAGTGTCAATGATTAAATTGTAACATTAGGCAGGAAGTGTATAATTGTCAACGAGCGTGTCAACAAGCGTGATGAAAGTGCAAGCAGACATTGTGTCATTTTTACCTGAATATCATTCCATATTTTACAGATACACATTAACTTTAAATACATATCTTATGCACATTACTGAGTACTGAGAGGTTAATAGAATCAAACATATTATTATGTTAGTTTCATTTTTAGAAATGTCATTGCCATGTACCGACTATCAAGTAGCTAAAAAAAATTGGGTATGATGTTGTAAGTCAGTCTAATGACGGTATGTGCATTTATCAGGTTGCCATGTACTGACCGAAATGTAAAATAAAAAACTCAGTAGTTAAATCTGCCGAGTTATTGCTTCTACGGAGGTCCTTTAATTATAATGTTAATCCATTACTCATTTGAATTATTCAAAGTTTCGCATGATAATATATTGCGTATGAACCATTCAAAATATTGTGGTTTTAAGCAAAAATCAAAAGACAACTGCTTTTGTGTTATTTTGTCTTTAATTAAATAATTTAAAAACAAAACTCAAACTTAACCGAAAAAAACAACAACTAGATACAAAACATGTAACAATTGTTTACACATGCCGTTATCTTGATACCTCTAGTATAAACCCAAAAGGTTTCCATTATCATGTCATCACGAAAAGGTGCGCCAGCAGATGAGAAATAACTTAAAATGAGGTCAGTCTTCAGAGGGGGTTGATTTGATAATCACGATTGTAAAAGGAAAAATAAACAAAAACGCTTGCCTTCATCTCGTCTTATTCACACATTTGACCAATTGACGTAAATATTTTTTTCTGGCAGGTATAATCGATTGGTTTTGTTTTAAATAAAAAATGTTCCTTTACTATTTCATGTAAAACGTGTTTTGTTCAATCGAGAAAGTACGAAAACGATAATATGGCCAACAAAATATTTGGTATTGATCTTGTCATCTAGAAAATCGCTATATTTTGTTTAAAATTTTAACTTGTAGAAATGTGTTGATGAATTCTCTCTAAAATGTGGCCACCTTGAAATTCGAACGACAGATTTTAAAATAATTGTGTCTAATATTTATCCGTGGCATTTTCTTATTCAAATTATTACAATTATTATTACGAATTGTCAAACCACTGAAGAAAGCTAAGATAAAGTAACATCGGTGACGCCGCCAGGATGAGGTTTTGGGGATATTTCTTTCCCCAAAAAATATAATAGTTCTAAAACCAGTATCAAATTATGCCCGTCTTAGAGTAAACGTTAAAATTACTTGCAAAAGTCAAAATAAGTTTACATTTTGCCATAGTAGCTTAGTTCAGTTTCATATTCTACTTTTATTTAATGAATATTCAATGACACACAAATTTCCATAAATATCCCATATAATTTTTCAGTTATGCTCAGATCATAAAAATATCGGATTTGTTTATCCACTTAATTCAGAAATAAGAAACGTCCACAGCCATTTCCCACATTTTAGCACTTAAGATAACGGTACAGTCTAGACATTATCATTTTTAGCTCGACTATTCGATAAGAATAAGTAGAGCTATTGCAGTCACCCGAGCGTCGGCGTCGGTGTAACCACTTATGTTAAAGTTTTTGTAATAGTTCAAATATTTTCAAAGTCCATTGACATATGGCTTTGAAACTTTGCACACTTGTTTACCATCATGACCCCAACCTGTAGACAGGAGGAGGTAACTCTATCAAGCATTTTGACAGAATTATGCCCCTTTTTCGACTTAGAATTTACGTTGAAGTTTTTGTAATAGTTCAAATATTTTCAAAGTCCATTGACATATGGCTTTGAAACTTTGCACACTTGTTCACCATCATGACCCCAACCTGTAGACAGGAGGAGGTAACTCTATCAAGCATTTTGACAGAATTATGCCCCTTTTTCGACTTAGAATTTACGTTAAAGTTTTTGTAATAGTTCAAATATTTTCAAAGTCCATAGACATATGGCTTTGAAACTTTGCACACTTATTCACCATCATGACCCCAACCTGTAGACAGGAGCAGGTAACTCTATTAAGCATTTTGACAGTAAATTATTATTTTAGTTCTAGCAAAAGCACTAAATAAGCGAAAGGTCTACTATTTTGCAGAAAAAGTATTGATTTAAATCTACAACAAATGGTACATAGATTTCGAAAATATGTTTCTTATTTCCAAATCCTGCCAATAATCACTTAAATTATCTAAGCATGTGACTTTTTTTTCAAGTACTGAAATCCTAAGGCGTTTTATTTTTCTTATTCTATTTAAATTCCTGTTATCTGTATTACGTATTACGTACAATTGTTTTTTACGTTGTAAACTTTCTATTTAATAAGCATTGAACGACGAGAAGCGAAATGTTTGGAATCGATATAATTGTGTCTACAACTTTGATTTATAATTTTAATGTTAAAACTTTTGCTTAATATTTATTGGGGAAATAAAGAACGACGTGATTTAAAATATTCATTACCTTTTTTGTAAATTTCAGTAATTAAATCTCCATTTTCATTTAAATAATAGAGTTCACTTATTTTCTTAAACATTCGATTAATATTCTAAACATTTGCAAGAAATAAATACAATTTGTAAGTGAGGATTTCTTGTAAAAAATAAATCAGCTGTTCAACTGAAGCACATAAAATATATCTATTATGCTATAAAAAGTCATGTTTGTACAAATTAATGACGCTTTCTAAACATGATTTTGATTTTTAAATTTTCAAACTTTCAGGCTGACCGTCGAACTCATCTCCTCTGCTTATAGTTCTCTCTTATGTACTATAAAAGGCTAATAAGAATTACAAGTAATGATATGTAAAATAATATTGATAAAAATAGACAACTTAATGTGAAGGTCATTTATTACGGTGATCAATATTGTTAATTAAATATTGTCACCTGAGAAATCTGCAAAGAATGTGTTTCACTTCTAATTACATTTTGTTACTCCTTCTTACAGTGTAAAGTGACAATTAATATTATTTTTTAATGATTTAAATCTGAAACCTTTTCCCTTAATTAACAAAACAGCTCACAAAAGGCAAAAATGTTTCAAAATTTAAAAAATATATGATTACTGTTACTATTCAAATCTGTGATAAACAGGCTTGATTTGTTTATCTTTCTACATTGTATTTTTTTAATTCAAATGATTGTACAATTTTGTCTAGAATGGTATTTTCTCAATGTTAAAAGCACAAATATATTAGCAACCGCCAGTTTTATATCAAAACAAATAATAGTAATAAGTTTTTTTTTTACATTGATATGATTGAAAGAGATCATAACTTTTTGCCTCAGACTACTCACTTTTCAAATCCCAGATCTCACTTGTATGATGTTCGACAGATCTGACAGTCTTGTCGGCTGGTAAACCTTTGAAGATTTAAATGAAACCTAAATACCGGTGCGGGGAGGGGGTTAGAGATGTTTTACTTTTACATCATCTCTCTTAAAAAAAACTCTATGAAACCAAGTCTGTAATTTCCATATAGTATTGTTGTTTCATTGCTGCCGAGGGATCACCCCTTTTCAAGATTTCCAAGAAATGTGTGATTTTCTCTGGTAATTCAATTACATTGCCATTTTAAAGTGTTTATGTTTCAAATAACGTTTTAGCAATAAAGATTTGACATCATTAATTTGCGTTATGATTTGATTAAAATTTAAAATTTATGACCTGTATAAGATTTTATCAATACAAGAATTCAACTGAACTTGTTATTCAAATTGTAATATTGTTGATGTAAAACACATTAAAATATTTAAAAATGAGGTCACGGAAGTCACTTATTACTATGAACAGAAGTGTTCTGTCCTGGTTTTATTGATCCTTTCCACGAACGGCACGTCCCAATACACCTAAACGGTTAAACATAAAATTATTTTTTAGTCAGAAATTAAAAACATTGACAGGCAATACTGTAATTCGAAGTAAACTGGATATATTTTCATTTCCATAATATAAGTCCACTATACAATAGGACAACTACAAACTACCGCGTTAATTCACGACAGCTCATTATGGATCATCAAATGACAAATATAGAGAAACTGGAATGCTCTTTAAATCAACGGCAATTGAAATACAAGAACAAACGAAAATTCTGTAAAGCCTTTTCTCACACAATATCTATATCAATACAAGTGTCTTTTGAATGAAGTAACACAATATGATGCTTTTGATTTAAAAAGAGTGATTTTGTAGTCGAAATATATTTTAATGATCTTAGTATACATATTTCACCAGTAAATAAAAGATCTTGATGAAAATAGTTAGATTCTGATAAGAAGAAATAATAACCGATTTAAACAGCTAAAATAGGAGCGAACTAGGAGCGATTGTAGGTGTAAAAACGTTTTATCTTCTTATTAGCGTCAAACGCACTTGGTCGTTGACTACCTTTTTGTAAGGATGGGTAAACTGTTATGCAGGTAGACCCCGCGAGGTTTAAATATATAGTTAAATGAATAGTTAAATAAAATGCTAATGGTGACATAATAAGCGATATAAACTGTCAGAAATTTCAAATTTAGGCATTATCATGTTAATCCATTTTGCCAATATTTATGAGCCCTCGTGACGTATGAGTTTATTTTTGTCTCGAGCTGTATTGTAAATATAACCTGTAAAATAAATTGATTAGAAATCAATTTCCTTGTTTCCATCAACAGTAGAAAAATGTGAATTGATTTAGTTTATACTAGTTTGTTTCAGTTCGATTGTATTGGAAGCTTTAAGCTTATTGAAACACTATCGAATTCGTTCCTGGAATTAACCAGTACTTTAGCAATTAGTGTAAAATTTCTTGCTCAAGTAAAACCCCAGTCACACTAGAGCTTGTGATTACTTGCGACCACCGGCGACTTGTAAAACTGACGATCATCAGCGATTGTCTGCGACCGAAACCATTTTTGAACAGATAAATTTACTTTTGCGACTATCGTAAGACAAGTCATCATTGTCAATCGCACGACAGGTCATAAGTAAACGTACGATGGTCTCAAGATTGCCTGGGATTTCTTACGACTACCCTTGACATAACATGCGATCACCTACAACTTGTCGTACGACCGTCACACGATTACTAAAGACTACTTAAGATTATCAGTGACTAGTGGCAATTTTGTAAAGACTGTCGTAAGATTGTCGCACTTCCGAACGACCATCGTGCGACAGCCTTAAGACCTTATAAGATCTCTAGCGAGCCTGTTTGATCGCAAGGAGGTTTTTGTGCAAGCTCAAAAACCTCTCTACGACTGAAATTGGTCGTGGGACCTAAAATAAGATAACCTGCGACTGTCAAAGATCATCGATGACCGTCGTAAGACGTTTTAAAGATTGTCCGCGACCAGAGGTCACTGGTGATCGTGAACTGGTCTTCACTGGTCGTAAGCTCTAATGTGACTGGGGCTTAAACAACGGCTTGCCTCCGACGGGGTTTGAACCAACGCAGCCGGTAATCCTTAGATTTATACTAGACTGGCGCGTTAATCTTATTTTTTTAATTAATTAATTTAAGTATAGAAAAATAATTACATTGATTAAAAACATATTGAATTGTATATTTCTGATAAAAGCATATATCCGGATACTTCTGCTTTTCTTACATGGGTCAATATGAATATAAATGTGTATTTAAAATAAAACATACATTCATATAATTATAATGGAGATACTTGTAAATGTATGACATTTGATGAGATACACATACGCTTATATGGTATTCATTTCGTTGTCCATTTGTTTCGTAAAATGTAGGAAAGGGCAAAATGTAAGGCTTGAACAATCTTGGTCATGCATGCGACAAACACCTCGGACAAAGACAGTGTGACTCAAAAAAGGTGCTGAGCTATTTTGAAGTTAGAAACAACTGTTGCTATAAACAAAATGTCAAGTAATTGAAGATAGAAATCGCTATCATAATAAATACCAATAAGAGCAAATGGTGCAATATGGCAAATAAAATTAAAAATTTACCTTTAATAAAATCCGAAAATAACAATAAGCCATTATCAAAAGTGGAATGAACAAAACGCACACGTACATGGCAATCGTGTACGTCAAGTCTTCAATTCTTTGGGATCTCCAATCCGGTGCACAAGATATGTTTATTCCTTCTAGGGAAAATGATCCCCAACCTATCAGAGGGGTTATTCCCCAAAATAGCCCTAAAATAAAACACGCCACAATACATAGTATGATGTTTGTTCTTTTGTATGACCGTGTTCTTGTACCAAACATCATGATTAAACACCGGTGTACAGACAGTCCTGTTAGAAGGAATATAGAACTAGTTCCTAAGAGCGTTACAACAAATCCGTCCCATTTACATCCAGCCAAACCGAAAATGTATTCTTGCGCAAAGCTTGCTATTATTAGAAATGGAAACGCGTTGAGAACAATGAGTAGATCGCACACTATCACAGCAATTATCCAAAGGTTCGTTTTACTTTGCAGCTTTTTATTTGAGCGATATATAACCAGCACCAAAATATTTTCAAACAGAGCTACGATAAACAAAATAGACATCGTAATTCCGATGATGTTATAGACCAGTGTAGAAGTACCGGACTTCATGTGATACAAAGAAGTATTTGAACTATTCATTTTTATGATTTATTTCATCCCGTGCACCGTCATGTGATAAACAAAGAAATGTCTATAAGTTTTGTTCTACACAATACTTGTTCCACTTTAAAATTTTACTCCGTGAAAAGTAAATTCCCATTGTAAGAATATTTTCACTACAGCTAATAAAGACAACTGTTTAAACAACGCGTTTACAGTCAGTCAGTCGAATGACTAGTTTTTCAATAGTGAATGACACTGTAGATATCTTCGATATATAGCCGCAATTATTGCCTACTCAACAAGAGACATTTAGCGTTAACATAGGTGGCATTATACATCAGTTAATGTTTTGTTTAAACAATTATTTTCATAACCAGTATGTTTCCTTTTTGTTTAGTCTTCATTGCAACTGAAAGTATATAATAATTTTGAAATATGTATAATAACAAACAATTGAATTATATATAATACAGCTTATGACGGTGCCGGGGGTCGCAGACACGAGGGATGCTACCTATAACATCCTCTCTCATGAACAGACTCAATCAAATCGAGTGGTTTTCGTTGCTTTTATTCTTTTTTATCCAGAACTAAAATATTATGTTTTAAAATTTCTTTTACAAATTTAATCTCTCTCATCTGATATATGTATGAAGAGAATACGTCGTTGACGGTATATACAAAATCATGTATAGGGCGTGTCAACCGCTGAATACTGGAGGATAATTCGAGGAGAAATCTAAATGCAAAACTAGTTATTAAAATGTTTAAGAGATAATGTTTAGATTTTTAAACATGCATGAGAAATATATCTGCGCAGGTTTTTTTTGTTGAAAGAGGGCCTACGATTGTCAATTTGAAAAATACATGTATTTAGAATAATTCACTTAATGCTGTAGTGTATGAAATACTTATTACACTTTTTTTATTATTTAACCACATAACATGCTCTTACGGAATTCCATAAACGACAGCCTACTGTTTACTGTCAACTGCCTACTCTCAACTGCTTACTGTCAACTGCCTACTGTCAACTGCTTACTTTCAACTGCTCAATGCTTACAGCTACTGTTTACTGTTTAATGCTTACTGTTAATTGATAAATGCCAACTGTTACACCTGTCTAATACCCGATTAATTGCCTGAAAGTAAATGTTGGCTTTTTATGTCCTTCTTCCAATGTGTTTATATGTTACAATGAGGCCGTTTGAAACAGTATTAGTCAAGGAATTACTCTGTATCATTTATGAAGACTTTGACTGAAACCTTGGAACTTGTTACATTTATACATGTACATGTATAATTCTCGTTTTACTAAGCAGAAAAATAAGTATATATCTTTGCAGGCATCTGGAACTTTTCCAAATCATCTATAGACCTGTAAACTTTATAAAAATGTTATCAAACCAAATATTACAAGTTTTTCTGTCATTAAATCTTGTTCGGTAATTTTGAGCTAACAAATATAACTGCTTGCTTAATTATTTATACATGTTTATCCCTGTTCAAGCTTAGATACATCTACCATATAACATGTATATTATAATATTTGTTCATTGAATGATATTGACCCTACCCTATGACTATAGAGCTTAATGATATTTTTAAACGGAGGCCTTGTAATGTCATCACAACGGTCACTTTTATGTTCGTATTTTGAAAATAATGCTACAAAGTTTTGTTAAAAAATAATCTAGATAATGAATGGTGCTCAAAACATAGATATCTAGTTTTTCAGACACAATTATATATATCAAAGCACAGAAGGCGCTGAATTTGTTTGGGTCTCAGAATGTCAGAAAGGTGAAGGTTGTGAGATTATAAACCAATTTGTTTTTGTATAGCCACCAATACTTTCCAGCGTTGTTACGACCCAAACAAATAACCAGTCACGTCTCGAATTACCAGTAGTTTATTCTGATAAACGTTAAACGTACTGGGAGAGTATACACACTTCATGGTCCAAATCATACATGGAACCGTTTAGTTTTATCTAAAAATGTTCATACTTGTTCTGGTGATTGTAGACCGTACTTGTATACCTTAATTCTACAAAGCCTTAGATTTGACTCAAGAAAATGTTACTTTAGTTGATGTTAAAATCTTATTCGACAGATCGAAGCATGATGACTAACATGTCAATTATTGTGTTATAATTGGAAAGTCGATGCATAATAAAATCATTGAAAGCTCTTTGAGTGACTTGGGCTTTATTAATACAAAGTGATGTTAGTATTTGTTTAACAATATGATGAACTGCGAATCCTAAATTTGAGTCAATGTAATGCCTTCCGCATGTAATTTCTTAGTTTTTGCAGTATTGCCTCTGTTACATTCTAATTTTTATAACTTATGATAAAGGCATTAAAACTACAGGATAGAAAACAGACTAATCAATATATTGCTGCACGTCCGTAATTTCATTTCATTGTCTTAAGAAAAGAGTGTTTAGGTTAACTTGTAAAGCTGTTTTGAACAAAAATATTCAGATAATTTGCCAGATATTGGAGCTTCAGATGTATTTCTTATGGAACTAATAATATAACGTAATCTTGATCTTCCTTATGCATACTTTTCGCGATCCCATGCATTAAAAATTGATGGACTAAGACACTGTTTAAATGTGGACAATGTTTGTTTTTTTTCAAAATTGGTCATGTTACAACATTCAACAAACAAACTTTGCTTTATGGTTAACATATATATAACCATTTTCAATTCATTTTGTCATAATTTTGTTTTCCGGGAGGAGGGGGGGGGGGGGCTAAACATAAACAAAATTACAAGAAGATTATGATATTTTATTTTTAAAGAACTTTTTTATTTTCAATTAAAACGAAAACAAAATACACTTATTGATAAAAACATAACATAAAAAATATGTTTAGACCAGTAAGCTAATATTTTCTTGTATACGCCGTTATTTAAAATAAAAATTATGACACGCCTGTAAAAAATCAAAGTCTATATAAAATATTTGTAAAGTTTCGGGGAAAGCAATTAATATAAAAGCAGAATTATAATTAAAAGTTCTGTTATGAATTATATAATTGTTATGAAATTATATTAATGTAAATATACTCTGCAATATAAAGTGATATACACGTTGTAAGAATGGTAACCTAAAAATGCTTCATATTATACCATAGAAGCTCTACACTATCACGATTTTTTAGAACTGTTTACCTAAGTTGTCAAACCTTTAAAACCCTGATAGAAATAGCAATGACTTTCATTGGATGATTCTGGCACATACGAAGGAAGATTTGCTCATTGGTTTTACTTGCGGTAATTGCCAAAAGAAATAGAAAAAATAACCAACCTTAAAGTTCACTTTTAAGTGTGTTTGTTAACAAGATACATGTAATTATAAAATTATATAAAAGATGGATTTTAAACAAACACGTCAAAAAAATATATTGAACATTAACATGATCATTTTGTCTATCAGAAATGTTTAAGTAAATTTAAATAGTTAAGAATCTATTATTTCTCAGAGTTTATCAATAACACAATTGAATTTAAACAAGAGAATAACGATGGCTTTTCATAAAAGTAAAATAAGCTGGTCCAAACTGTAATTTATCACTTCATGTTTGCACTCTTTATGTCATTGAAATATTGAACGTTTTTGAAACAATTTGAGCCAAGTTTGTCTTTGTTTATGCTTTCAGAAGGAAGCCGAGTTAAACTCGCCTTTAAGAACCAATACATTTATGTAGTCCTTTTCCTCTTCCATTGTAATTTCAATATTTTCATACAGGTGTATTGGTTCTGTTACTTGTCTGTGAAGTAAATGAAAGAATAGGCTGTTACTCCATTGAAATGTTTCTGTCAGATTTATCACCCTCAGTACTGGAATAAAATTGATTCTATAATTAACCTTCAAAGCACATATCTTTGCAACATAAACTAAAGAGTGCAATCAACTTAACAAAAATGCATTACATAACATCTAATAAGGAATTACACATTTATAAGCTATAACTAACAGCCAATGAAAACTGAACCAAAATGACCTCGTAAATGAACTCACACATTTTTGATTATGAGAGAATGTTTAGCCTAAATTTCACCCGTGATTCCACCAGTGTATTACAGATATTCTTCTAGAAATGTATAACATTGTCAAATGAAAGTTTAATAAACTATGAAATTCTAAATAAAATAAGGGAGTGTTGACATAATGGTCCAGATCTCCGCCTCTCAACCGAGGAATAGTGGGCTCAAGTACATCCATGTTGATTGTTGAACAAAGATTCTTTGTGAATAAAATATTATTAAGTTGATTTACCCTAAAATGAGTCCTATATTTGACAATTTATCAATCACCTGTGCAAATGGCACGTGGAACCATTTCATAACATAATCAATGCAGTGTGCAATGGTGGAACGTACACAAGTCATTGCAATGAATTCGAAATTACAAATTATTAGGCTTATTTGTAAAATAATCTTTTTTAATTTACTTACCATTGTTTTTCAAGCAGATTTTTTCAACAAAATGGCGGGCGCACATGTGTGTACATTCGGAATACTTCTATTTGATCCATACATAGACTTAGACTGCCAATAAGCAGTTAGCAGTAGGCAGTGAGCAGCAGGCTGTCCAGTTAGCAGTAGGCAGTGAGCAGTAGGCTGTCGTTTATGGAATTCCGTATGCTCTCTCAAAAATTTCACTTTTTCTTTGTTAGTTTTAAAACTAAATGTTTTAACATTATAAATGAATATGAAGAATTTTTTTTCATGATCTATTATTGACATGGAAGTAAATGTACAGTCTCAAAAATATTTAGAACTTTACTTTTAAACTTTTGATGCGGCTATATTGCTTACAATTTATTTTAGATTAATTAACAAAAATGTTGTAAATTACGTCATTTCATTTTTCAGTAAAACCTATATCAAAATATACAAAAACAAGTTGTAGTTATCGGGACATTTAATTTTTTTTACAATGACGTCATCAAACTTCTGTTAGGCAACGTGACAATGTAATGGTCGATTTTAATCTTCCAATCATGCGTAAGCATAAGTAAAAAGTGTTGCAGTTATAGAAGAAAATGATAACAGTAAAACGAGTCGTTTCAAAAACTTTAAGGATCTTTTATTATGCATAAATCATAATATTTTTCGTGCTCACTGCATAATAATTATATGCTCACTGTATAATACATTAATATTCAATGTTTGTATAATGATTACATAAATCAGGGGTTGATAATTCATGTGTTTGATAATGCACGTTTCTTGGTTTTTACATGTTATCATTTTCTGAACTTTAACATTTGAAAGATGTATTCAAGATGTACAAGGATACTGTCAGGCTTACTTGCTAATATAAACTAACTAAAGGTTACGCAGCTGTTAATGTAGACAACAAGAGATGATAGAGTAGGGGGTACGCTCGATTTAATTAGGAAACTTAATAGTAAATAAGAATCATTTTGTAGAAATGAAATAAGAACCATAGAAAATGTATATCTTAATGAACATTTTAGATGTTAAATGAGTGAAGCCTAGGTTCAATACTAAATAATTATATTGAATGAGTTTGATAAAGTTATGGTATACAAACCTCTGGTGAGCATCATATTATTTTGTTCAACGAATTCAATAAATATAGTTATGAATTTATACAAATACAAATAAATTTTCTATTTACATTTATCAAAACCATTCAATTCAGTAATAGGTTTCACGAGAAAAAAACATTTTATCGGAAATTGCAATTTAAATAAAAAGTGATTGTTGGAATAATTATAGATGCTAGATTTATGAATCTTTAGAGAAATTTTGTTGCCAGGTTTAAAAGAAATAGAAAGAACATTGGTAAAATATGGATCACAATAGATCAATGAGATTAATAGGGCAAAGCAGAAGAACAGGAGAAAACATATCAGTGTAAACATGAAAAAAAAAACCAAAAAAAAACCAACAGATGCATCTCATTGAAACGACCAAAACAAAAAGCAAAAACAAAATGTTTAAGAGCAACACCATACATAACAACTGGTTCTGTGTGCATAAAAGTAGCAACTATTTATTATTAAGTCAAACTACTTATTAAAAAATAAAACAGATAAATACAGTCAAAACGTTGATAAATACAGGAGGAAAAATAGTCGAGCTCAAAACTGAGTTAAACTTTTGGCCTATGAAAGGACATTGTGTGTTTATCTATTAGGGAAACTGTAAGAGGTTATTAACATACTCAAAGAGTTGATAGCAGCTAAATAACATAAAACAACAAAAAACAAGAATATACAAATATACGCACTCTTGAAATTTTCACACAGCAAGTAATGTGTCATACAATATTATAATCATTAAAATTATTATTATTATTATTATTATTATTATTATTATTATATATACTCATACTCTTTATTTTTCGCTGTTCAGCGATTACAACACATACAGCATGAAAAAATACAAACGATTAACATATGATATATGTTAATGACAAAATGTACATTTAAATATAATCAAACGAACATGATAATTAAGATCAAGTTAAATAGTAACATATACATGTATATGCTTCTATATATGATTATATTTCTATATGAGTATATTATATCAGAGGTTATCATAGAGCAATAAGTTTTCAGCGTATTATTATCTTAATTATTATCATTATAAATATTATCATTGATATCATTATTATTATCATTATTTCATAATTATTATTTTTATTATAATTTTATTTTTATTGTTATTATTTAGGATTTCTAGATATGATGGTTATGTAAATAGGACACATATGTATAACAAACTGTACTTCATTTTCCACATCATTGTCACAAAATATACATTTAAGACCAGTATAATAATAGGGCAACAATCGTAAGAAACATTGCATTGTATTATTTATGTAAATTAAGGTCAAGTCATTATATTCAATCGATATATTTGTTAAATATTATCAGCAACAGAGTGGAATATAGAACACTGAAATTTGAATAAATGTCTCCCCGAGAAGAACTGAATATAAGAAGATTTTTCATTGGTCATTTTAAAATCTAGGAATCTCACCGGCCATTCTAAAATACAATGTGAAGGGTAGTTCTAAATTAAAATGTAAATGATAGTTCTAGCCATTATAAAATAATCGAAGAATGAAACGCCAATTTGTAATGAATGAAGTTTCCAAGAAACCTAAAGTTGGTTAATTTATGCGTGACTTAAAAGTAACCAACTTTCAGCTGTAAGAGATTAAGTTTCTTAATAAACACCTCACATGTAATACATATAAATGCGTTTTAACACGATTTGAAATTCATGTGGCGCTTCGAACTTTTACACAAAATTGTTCTTATTCACTCTTGTCATCACAGTATTTTGTTATTACTTTTATTAATTATGTTATTGATATCTAAACTAAGTCCAAGTGCAAAAAGACAATTCATTTTTTCTATTATTTATGTGTATACATTTGAGAATGTAGTATGCTTTTTATCAACACATCTGAAGACGTACTGTTTTTATCTTCAGTTTATTTAAAGTAAACATTCAATAAAAATGTGTTTCTTTGGATTGAAATTTTTAACATATGATAAAGTCAAACGTGAATAATGTTGGTGAAAATTAAAACTTTATTAATATTGATATACATTGACCGATGTTCCCTCTAACTGTTGCAGGCTTCTAACAATGAAAAAATATGATTAATTTTACACAATATATTGGTGTCAATATAATTAACAAGATCAACAAGGAAAGGCGCAACCTTAAACCTTTTTTTTTCTGAGACACAAATTTACTTATTGCTCATTAGAAATTTGAGAAAAGCATTGACACAATATTGTTTTTTTTTTGTGTTTGTGTGTGTTTTTCTTTTACTAAAATGAGAAAATGACGTAGACCGTGTTAATAATATCAAATGCTTCTATTTATATTCAGCACAAGGACCCATTTTATCTGAAGTGCAAAAGGGATACTTTGGTTTCGTTGAAAATCAAATTTCGTATGAAATAACAGCATAAGACTTCTCCTATTCGGTTTGTTAAAAAGGTAATTAATTATGTAAAATTATGGGGTTTTTTAAGTAAAACGAGGAAACGCCAAACGCTTCTTTCTTAGCGGTCATTAGTAAATATTCACTGTCTGAAATTTTTTTAATGAACGCTTGGTGAGGATGAAGAGGAATTTAAAAAGATAAACATTTCTAACATTACATTTAGAACGTTGAACAAACAAACAAAAGACAATCACATGAAAGTGCTTTGATGCATTATCAAGTTTATCAATGCATAAATTCATCATCTGTTCTACAACTATGATGACACTTGTCAGAGATATTGTTTTAATTCTATATAATTCTTATTGTTTATCTATTTATTGTTAAATCCTTAAGTTTGACTTTGCTTTCTTCAGAATGGGTCCGCTTTATTCAAATAAAGCATCAATGGACTAGAGCTAATTGACAAAACTACCTAAATTGATGAGCTAACATACATGTATAATGTTTTGTTATAAATATACAAAAAATAAACTGATTTCTTTTATTCATGATAGGATAAACCGAATTTGAACAATGACTACGGGTAGGGACGCTTACTTTTATATTCCATATATTGAATTTATTATTCGTTAGATCGTAATTGATGCCTATTGCTGTGAAATAACTACATAATTATTTAAGATGAAGAAGAACTTAAAAAATGTTTATATCACAATCATTATTGTTTAATATTATCACAAACACAAATAATAAAGATTTATGCTGATAGATTCACTATAACATATTTTCATAATTTATTTACCATTATCCAATATGCTTGTAATTAAAATTATGTAAAATGAACTGGTCATGAGCATCCAAATACATTTAGATAATTATTACCAAAGTTGAAGAATGACCCTGAGATTATTAGACAAACAATTGCTGAAACTATGGTAGCTGTATGGTAATTTCCACATTGAACATAAATAATGACCCATGCAAATGTATCGAAAAACATCGCTAAGAACTCCATATGTAATAAAGGGAATATTTTGCATTGACTTTAACAGATATTGTTAAAATTGTTGACATTGACGGGTCATTTGCATGTAATTTACGCGATGGTTAGTAATGACTTATTAGGTGACAATGGACCTACAATTGCGCCAATTTAATGTTAACTGGGTGCATGTAAGCTGACCTTGTTCTCTACTGGTCACATGGGAAGAAGCTGTAGCCGTCAGCAGGATTAAAAAGATTGATTACAGATTATTTATGTTATACTGTTAATATTTGTCAAGAGAATATATAGAATGTTGGTACAAAAATCTAAAGTTAAAGCGACTTTACTGAACACTGCTCCGACACCAATCACCCACGCCGGAACAAGCAGTACGAAGTTTAGTTCTATATGGATCCTTAGTTTAAAATGATCCCACTGAGGGTTTTGTCGAGAGGGTGATTTATTTTCCTGTAAAAATATAAATCTTAAGTAATCTCCCTTGCAGCAACAACTATTAATTTGATGCCGTTTTAGTGTCAAGTTAGTACAAATTAGGACGTATACCGCATGCTTTTCCATAGAAGATGAAATTTTATTTTGATGTCACAGTGAAATTATCAAAATACTGATCTAATTCAAAAGTAGCCAAACTATATTAAATTGCGGATCAAAAGAATAAATCACTACTGAATGGAAATACTTTTAATTGTCAGCAAGTAAAATGCACATGATTACGGGAAACTCATAAATATATGCACGCATCGTGTTAAAATGTATTCGACGGCACATGACTCGTGAGATTATCCATAAATTAGAAAATAGCTCACTCTGTGAAATATATTTCAATCTTGAAATACAAATAAATACCCTCTGTGTATGTATAGAAAATTGTGGGAAAAATAGGAAAGATATAATTGAATAAGAATACCGAAGCCATTCATATATAATTAGCGAGGGATTTCAATATTGCGTTCTTTCGAAACAATAAAACATTTTCTTGACGAGGTCAGTTCTAATTATTCCGTTATTCTTTAAACCTATCTCTCTAATTACTCGTGGAAATGAATAAATCACTCCCACAGGGGAATTCCTCATTCCAGGCCTCCGAGTTAATTACAATAACGACGATGTGTAAGAGAGTAAAATGTTTTTCCTGTGAAAGTTTTCCATTTAAGCTTATATGAGGGAATTCACGTATTGCAACAAGGCTTATTCAATGTTAGATTAAGTTCAATTAAAGTCCGGTTACATTACACACCTTTGAGTTAGATGTTCAAGTATGAAAGTCACCAACGGTTCTAAACTGTTTTATACTTCCGTTTTGTTTTCTTTTTGTTTTTGCTTTATTTATTTTTTTTTTGCATCAATACATCTTGCTTGGACTTTGGATTCTTTCAAGTCAGGAAGCTATCCAGCTAGCTAACATACGTTACTTCGGTGGTTCTACTTGTGGTGCTCGCTTGTGCCTGAAAAAATCCACAGAACTTCACCAAACAGTAAAACATCCAAAGTCGCCATATGACTTTTAATGTGTAGACTTAAAACGAAACAAAACATAACGATAACATTTGTTTAAAAAATATCATGAAACGTACGGCTGACAGGTAAATAAGATAAGCATATTCAGGCGGACTCAGAGGGCAAATGATAATAAAAATAGCTTTCTGTGGCAAAAATGATACAATTTATGTACATTGGGATCTGATATGATACTGGTGCAAATGAAGTTCCCTGCATTTACAGGCACTGACTTATATTGATATTAAATAATAGATGTTTTTTTCCTCCCCAGGTTGCCATTGTCGGGGTCATACCAATTATTTTATATGCTTTATATACAAAGAAAATGTCGCATAATTATATCATCTTCATGAAACTGATAAATAAATTACATATTGGTGCTATATTAATATTTTGCTGCATTAGCACACAATTTTACAACAGAATTTGGCAATTTACATAAATCGGCTATTTATGGTGATTTGTTTTAATATATTGTCAATTATAAAATATAAAATACTGACCTTTGAAAAGGGAGTTAATTGTTGTAAAAAATCTGGAACGATCTGTAACATCGTTTTTACAGGTTGATGTACAAAAATATGTGGTGATTGACATCAATTATCGTCATTCTGTCATTATCATATTATCAATATACCGTGTATTAGCTGTGATAATTGAGAATCGATTAGAGTCACCTTTAATATGGAAGTAAAAGGTCAAAGCAAATGGAAAACATTATATTAACAAACTATAAAATTCTGTACATAAGTCATCGCAAAAGTAATTTTCTTCGAATGTTTTTTAATTTAATTTTATGCTCCAACTAAATCTGATTCAGCTAATTTTCCCCTATTTAACAACCAGTATAATTATATTTTTTTCTTTTCATTTTCTTTTATTCCTTTTTTATTGTTGTTTTCTGGTAAAACATTCTTTTTTTTCAAATGCGTAATAAAAACAACATTAAGAGCACAGAAACAGGTCTTTTCTGATGTTCTTAAAATGCAATGAATAACTGTTGACTCAGTTTTGAATAAAGCTATGATAATCAATTATAATGATTCCATGTATTTAAGTATTTTTCCATTTTCCCAAAACTTAAGGCACCGAAGCTCGTTATCCATCAGATCCGATTATCAAATGATGATCTTGGCGGTAATGGAGATAGTAAAAGTACATTTTAGGAAACAATGTCCATAGAAATTGTCTGAGAAACCTTTACATAAGCCATAACCAATGGAATAATTTATATTGTCCATTATCAAACCCATCTTCACTTCCTATTTCACAGTAAATAATTGAGTCTTAATTGGGTGATTGCGGAATGTATATCAGAGAGTTTTTTTGGGTTTTTTTTTTAGATGAATCAATATAATGCTTTGTAGGTCCATAACATGTTTTGTACAGTCATATTGCTGTTGTTGTTGTTGTTGTTGTTTTAATTGCCATGTGTACTTTCCATAAAAGTCGAATCGTCTAATGTTATTTGAATTCAATTTGAGCGTAAAATACAATACTTTACGTTTTGTAATTAGAACATAGGTTGCTAATAACCTATTTTGTGATCATATCTATATTGTTAACTTATTTGGAACTTATATCAGTAACAAAAAGCACAAAACAGTTGAACATTTAGATATGTGCGGGTCTTTTCTTTTCTTTAGTTTAATATTGCATATTTTGCACATGATAAATTTACACAATCTAACATCATTATCGTAAGCATAAATATAATGTACATACAAAAGGGTTGGACCAAAAGTTAAACAAACATTATCTAGGGTCCTCCCCTAAAGGTCCATCTTGTTGGCTTAATGGTAACATACTTAGTAAATGTGGTTTTTAGAATTTCTGAGACATTTATATGATAAGCGATATTAGTTTCATGTATTTTAACTGGTAAAAAAGAATCGCTTAACCTAAACAAAACAAAGAAAATTACAAAATGACTTTATGAGGTAAAATTGGAAAAAATATATGCTATTAACAATTTGCCACTATAATAAATGCATTTCGACTGATAGTGGAAAAAGTTGCCTAACGTAAGATATTGCGGTTATAAATTATATTTTCCTTTATGTATTATAACTAGTTTTTGAATTTGTCGTCTGTCTGAAAGTGAAACTCATCCTATCTCTAAAAATAAATTTTGAATTGATACAAATTTAGTTAAACAAGTTTCTTTTTCAAACTGTGTAAAAATATCCCATACTAAAGATGCATATTCTAAATGTGGATGTAAACTGTTATTCAGTTTTGTTTAGTTTTTCTTTTAACCTTGAACATGTTGAATTTTAGCATTTTCATTGAACCAAGAATTCTTGCAGCTTTGGATACTATAATAGATATATATGTTCATGCCATGACCAACTTGACTGAATGTTACCCCTAAATGCGTATGGTGGTCTATATACTTAAGCTATACATCATTGAAAAAAAAAATGGTTTATTTCGAATACAAAATGAAAAGGACATGACCTCAGTTTTTGCTGGATTGAAATTAACAAGCCATTGTTTAGACCATGATTTAATTGTGTTACGGTCTTTATTAAGAATGTCTTCCATATACAAGACATCTTTTAAATTAGATAAGACTGCCAATGAACTGTCGTCGGCAAAAAATCTAGTTACACTTAAAAAGGGATTCGGCAATGTCATTAACATAGATTAAAAATAAAAGAGGACCAAGGACGGATCCCTGGGGGACTCCTCCAAGTAATGTTGTAGTATTAGAGAAAGAGGAAGACACAAAAACTTTCTGAGACTTATTATAAAGATAGTTGTTTAACCATGAGATCTATTTTACCTAGAATTCCATACTGTTTTAATTTGAAGATAAGACCTTTGTGCCAAACTCGATCAAACGCTTTTGAAATATCGCAAAATATAATACTTGTTGATTCTTTGTTGCCAAAAGCTTTACAAATTTGATTATAAATATCAATAAGCTGGTAAACAGTTGAGTGACCTAGCAAAAACCAGATTGATTTTGAAATAGTAACGAGTTAATATGAAAATGGTTTAATATGTTTAAATGTAATACGTCCCATCACTTTTCCAACACGACTTATCAAAGAAATCGGCCAATAGTTTGATGGCTCGTCCTTATTACCTATTTTAAAAAGTGGCATTACATGATTTAGTTTCCATTTATCAGGATATATTCCTTCATTTAATGAGAGATTAAAAAGTAAACAAAGTGGAACACACAATTATTCTGATGTTTCCTTTAACATTTTATGGACTTTTTTCAAATTCTATAGTATAACAAATCCAACTAATATCATATTTGGAACGTTATTAATTTTAAAAAAGTAAATCAATTTAAATTAAAAAAGATTAAAATTTACAACTGTATCTTTCCAAATAAAAACTATGTATAAATTTCAAATTGCATGTTGTCTCTTTCTAAGAGGCCTATAGAATTTTCACCACATTCACTGAACGAATTTATTGGAGAAACATTAAAGGCACTTTGTCATGTTGCCTTTTGTTGTCATGTTACACTGAAATTTGATTGTAAAAAGAATGTTAATAAGTTGTAAAGCAATATTTTACATTAAAGATGTTTGTAAAACCGGTGCTATATCTTCGTTATATTGGCGATTCGTAGGTGTTTGTAGAGGACAATTCTTCTGTTCATTACTTACCATTGGTTTTCAGTTTCCGCTCACACGTAATGCAATAAAACTACAAGCAAAGGTTTTAAATGTAAACTTTTATTTAAAAGATTCTTTAACTCAATATTTTAAGGTTTTATATCATGAATATGATGCTCAAATGAAGATTCATCAATATTGTAACTTCCAAAAAAGCATTGTTTGTAAAGATATTACCGAATTTACCTTTCATATAAATAAAAAGAGGTAATTAAGAAATTTATTTTCGATAACGTCTAAGCCAAATTTTTTTTCAATAAGAAATAAATGTATATATTTTAATGATTACTTATAGTACGTATAAACTAGTGCAGTACATATTTAACATATTCTTCAATGTTTGAATGTTTGCAAATTGTTTTTGAAGAATGATTATATACATATATAAAATTTAACCTAAGTGTTGTTACATCCTTAATTTTAACATACAGGACCTTTAATCTGAATAGTCAAATATTATATAACATGATAATCTGAAACATATACTTCTTACAACATAAGGTAATTCATAAAATAAATGTTTAATGCACTTTCTGTCATTCTGTTGTCTATTTCTCATTGTTTCTAAACCGTCTGTTAACTTAATGATGTTTCATGTCAGGTCATGTATCTTGGAGAGCATCGGCAGGTGTAAATGAAAATGAGGCTGTGCGGGTTCTAAGGTTGAACATCTACCAATTTATCTCACAACATACCAAGAAGTCTGATCGGTATGATCTGTGTACATGAAAGCAATATTTCCTGATGATATGTACATAACATTGAAAGAAAAATCTTGAAATGTTTAATATATTTCACACAATGAAAAATCCGGAATTCTTATAATTAATCACGCAAGGAAAAAAGACTTGCAAGTTATTGCATAAGTTGCTAAACTTTACTTGTCTATTAACAATAAAAATGGGAGGACGGTCTATTGTCTGTTTTTCAAGCATGTGAAGACAGGTTCTAGCTCTACTGAGCTAACGATCATGTTTATTCTTATAACTAAGGTGGCTGATTTGTGCTATTTGTGTTTTCGCCCCGCGATCCCGCCAAGTGAAACGTCGATATTTAACATCGATTTATTAAACTTCGCCCCGCATTTCCGCCAATTAGCGTCATATTGCTCCATTTTACATTTTTAATTCTCGACTTTTCGCGGGGCGAAAACACGTATAGCACAAATCAGCCACTATATATGACACTAGTCAACGGAGCGAAACCAGAGAATGGTTAAAAAAAACTTCAAAACTTTCATCATAAACAATCTAAAATAACTATGTTTTTGTTTATTAAATTATAAGTTAAGATACATGTATATTAAAATCATCGTTTGTAATTATTCAACAATCAGAGTATGTCCGTTGATGTGAATTCATGTTGTGTATTTACTTGTTTGTTTGTTTTTTGTCTTCAAAATTAGATTTTTTACAAAATGACGTCATCTCATAAACAGTTATAGCCTACCAAAGACACAAGTACAGTACGCTCAGCGCGGCTTTTGCAAAACCCGCGTGTCCCCGCGGATGTGACTCATCGTGGACGAAAATTTTCACCGACGCGGACATAAATCTACAGCCGTAAGCGTTTCCCCCGCGGAACACTGTGGTTAATTGCGGGGGGAACGCAGTGGTCAATCTCCGTGGACCGCGGTGGTATTCATCGTGAATTTTACAAGTATTTTATGGAACTTGTAAATTTTATGAAAATCATGCAATAGTACAGTTAAGAATTTATATTAGAGTCTACTAAAATAATTTATTTGCCTTTATTTTCCAGTTCAGAATGTTTTTGGACGTAAATTTCAGAAGTTGCAACAGCTAGCGTCCAGGGCCGTACCGCTAGTCAAAAGTTATTGCAACCTGTATTTTTTCCCTGACCACGATTATTTAAGTTAACGTAATAATGCATTTATTTCCGTGCGAATAGACATAAGTTTTGAAATGACAAGCTGTTCGGGCCCGTTTTGCTACCAAAAAAAGTCATTTCACCAGCCTGAGGTATTTTCCGTATTTTTCCAGTAAATCCAATCGTTCAAGAAGTTACAGGTATAAACATATTTTTTTATACAAATGAGTATCCCTATTTACCGACAAGAACCGTCAAGGATCGACAAGAACCCATGTGTTGTTAATAAACATGTACTCGTACATATTTAATACATGCAAGGCTTATTTATTTTCTTTTAATCTGAGTGTTTGTTTTTTGTTTCGTTTTTTTATATATAGAAAATAAAAAATATGGTAACCGACAAGAAAAAAAAATCTGATGCAACGCGTGTACTGAAACGTTCATACCGACAAGAAACCTTTTGTAACTTTATAATTATAATCAGTTGCAAAATTTATGTTGAAAGTATTTTATGAACATGTTTCCACTTTTTCATTGAAGACATTGCATGAATATCTATGACTACCGACAGGACAAAAAAAAAATCAGACATTCTGCGTAGCGAAGATTTACCGGCAAGATATTTTATTATAAACATGTATTTATTTGTGATATGTCTTATTTTTTCTCTTAAGAAACATAACTCGAATTGTTTTCTCTTAATTCTTAATTTTGGTACAAAAAAGTTTTAACTGTATATCGTAGTATATATCAGCAACTTGTATTAACGTTTATTATATCTTAAGACGTAAATATCTCCAAACTGTATAATTGATACTAGAAAACGAACATTATAATGTTGTAATGCTAAAATAGCACATATACAAAAATGGTAGAGAAATATATTTCACTACTAAATTTAAAAAAAAACTTTTAATAATAAATGAAATCAAGAATCGTTCTTCCGTATCATTTTTATCTTATCCATCATCGCCTCCTGACGTATCGCCTTCTTCTTCTTCATTTCCTCCTGCAGTATCTTCTTCTTCTTTATCACCTCCTGTCGTATCGCCTTCT
Source organism: Ruditapes philippinarum (assembly GCF_026571515.1). Classification (NCBI taxonomy): domain Eukaryota; kingdom Metazoa; phylum Mollusca; class Bivalvia; order Venerida; family Veneridae; genus Ruditapes; species Ruditapes philippinarum. The sequence continues at coordinate 47,593 of NW_026865855.1, forward strand.
TCTTCCTCCTTCCGTATAGTCATCTTCTTCTTCTTTATAGCCTCCTTTCGCATTATCATATTCCTTCTTCTTTGTTTTAAAGATTCTGTAAACTCATTTTTTTAGGTTTTATATCGTAAATAGGGGATATTGAATGAGTGTAAGTTCAATACTGAATATATTGCACGAGTTGAATAAAAGTATATTATGCGAGCCTCTGGTGAGAATAATATTATTTTATTCGAGTGAAATCAATGTGAAGTAATAAATGTAAAGTGAAATAAGCGTCATTTTTCATTGACGCGCCTATAGTATAACGCTAACATTTAGCGAATCTTTACACTATGTTTACATTACGCTAATGACGTCATGTCAAAATATATGCACGGCTGTGCAATACCATATTTACGGAGTCGCAAAATCGGCACGGGTGTGTGATAAATATGATGCTTAAATGAAGATTTATCAATATTGTAAATTCCAAAAAGTATTATTTGTAAAGATATAACCGAATTTACATTTCATGTAAATATAGGGATGAAATTAGAACTTTATTTTCGATAAAGTCTTAACAAAATTTTTCAATAAGAAATGAATGCAAATATTTTGATGATTACTTTTAATGCGTATAAATATTTGTAGTGCATATTTAGCATATTTTTGGTTTTAGAAGAATAATTATATACAACTGTACATAAATAAAATTTCACTTAAGTGTTGTTAACATCCTTTATTACAACATACAGGATCTTTAACATTTTAAACATCACAGTCACAAAAAAGAGGCATTAAATTGTTTGCCATGACGCCGATGTCCATTCAGATATCTTCAACTGACTACAAGAGATGTTCTTTACATGCTTGCCGAAACATGTAATTGAATTATCTAAATAATAAGTAATTCATGTCCTTAAGTGTCATGAATATATTCATTGCATTTGGACTTCGATATTTGTTTTGTTGAAGAATGCATGTCATAACCGATAAAGATGAAAACTGGAACAGTTGTGGTCAACAAATGCACATACAAAAAACTTCATTAGATAGCAAAATACCATCCTTCGACTTAGTAAATGATTTTTATGATACATGTAATATTTGGTGACTTGTAACATAATGGTTCATTTTTTACATGCATTGAGCATTTTAGTTGTCTTGAATATAACGACAGCCAGCGAGATTGCTCTAAGCACTGGGCGACTCGACTTAATGTCTAACGGGCCAAAATAAATGCGCTTACAGTGTGTCAATTGGTGCCATGGGCTTTCTTCTTGTTTTTTTTTTTTTACTTTTTCCTGGAGCCGGGCATAAGTTATACGTATTTTCTATACCTTCTTAACATTTGTTTAAGTTTCTGACTCGTGTGACAGCTCTCGTTTGTAATGTTTACAATGTATAATGTTAACACTGAGATGTCTTCGATCATGGACAGTGGAATCTTTCTCTTATTTCGTTAACACGACGTAAAGCTGCATGCCTTAAGATAAGCCAAAATATTTCAAGAAATCAATATTTAGAAAAATGTACTTACATTTTAAGAAATGTATATACATTCAAGATCCAAGTGATATTTTACATGTTATATTGTTATTTGCGGTTGAAGATTGCTTTTGCAGTATTTTATCACCATATTTTCACTGCGTTACTAACGCAGTAAGGGCTGTTTTTGCATATGTTGACCACGTTTTGGTAATATTCTTGAATTATTATTGTAAGTGAATATCGCAATATGTAAATTGCTCTATTTGTTCTTTTCACAATATTTCTTTTAAATACATTTCCAAAATTTTCATGAAAATAAACATGAATCTGGATGCATGGTGCTTTAATTTCTTTACAAAGCTAGCATACATATTCGTTGTTTATTTTAGTCAGTCATGAAATACCTGTATTGTGGAATCAGGCGATAAAAAACGTGAGTTATTTGAAATATAAGACATCAAGACAAAGCGTCTGGCAGTTCAAAAACTTTAACAACAATATCGCATGTGCTGTGCAAACTGAGAACATGTACTCCAAGCAATACATTGACGATTCTTTTTTAGG
>NW_026865856.1:0-232759 GCF_026571515.1 Ruditapes philippinarum
GAGATGTTTGTACTAACAGAAAGGATGAAAAATCTTGGAATTAAACAAAATCGAGATTTTCCATCTCAAAACATATCTGTTTTAAAACAATACACGTGAAATTTTAATATATAATGCAAATTATGAAAGGCTTTTCTATTTTTATACCCAAATTTTACCACGTTATTAACAGAATACTAATGATTTCTGCATATTTCTTACTTTTATTGTTAGTTTGTTCCAAAGGCTAGGTTAAAGTTCTTAATTTGTAAACTTGACCACATTTTAATCATTAGAATTTTTTTTAAGATTTCATAAAATATAACACATATCTAGTGTCATGCTGCTTTAACATATACTTAAATTTATTCTTGCACTCAGTTATCCACGTATAACAGTAGTAACTATAACTTAACAGCTATATACATAGTTTCTTACATTATCAATATTATTTACAACTTTTCTGTTAGTATATGTTATGTAAGACATAATAGAACATTCTAAACATAACAATATCGGGCATGTTTATGCAATCGTGACTTTTCGGTCCTTTCCGTTAATCTTCGGAAAATTATCATGAATAATAGTCGAGGTGTTCCTATGACAGTATTATGACATAGCTAATTGAATCGTCTATCTTATATTGTGTTTTCGTATTTCTTTTTCTTTCTGCAATTCACCGTTCATCATAACTTACATAATCATAATGTTACAAAACTAATGAGAATGCATGTATGATATTTACGAAAGTAAATTTTCTGTATTGTTTATATGAATATTAATACCCTAAACATTTATCAATATCATGAATATTAATCAATATCATTTATATTCATTATTTGAATCTCGGATCCTTTACTTGTCTCTCTATAGGAAAATACAATGTACGATCGTTTAAGCTTGTCTATCGTAAGATACCACGTGATAAACTCATTTGTATATCTCGCGAGCTTATTAAAGCTTATTATATTTTCAAAATATTCCGATGTTATATAACATTGAGCATTTTAACAGGATTTCAATCTAGTTCGAAATATTATCGGAAATGAAACCGTAAAATATTCTTGATATATTTATACACAATAATACATACTTGTGTACATCAATCTATTGGACGAGACATTTTAAAACTTAATTTATTCCAACAATAGTTTTGTGATACATGTATTTGTTTAGTGGTTTTTATACCATTCCAAATTTACGTTTACATGCTACAAAAATAAAACTAGTATAAGCATGTATCCTTACATTTTGTTAAGTTTAGAAAAATTATTTTAACCATGAGTCTGATATTGGCACCATGCATATGCTTGCTATATGACGATCAACTACTACATCCGGTAGTTTTCACTTCGGGTCACGGCAGTAAGCCACATTAAATTTACAAGAGTACAGATCAGGCACCGTATTGTTCCTGGGCAGGCTGTCAATCAGTTTACCAGTACTAGTTGCTTTAAATTTTGTAAGGAACTGATAACTTATGTACATGCCAGAGTAGGGGTACCGTACAGTGCGAACGACCGTAGAAAAGATGTCATGGTCAATCACAACGGAAGTGACCTGCACCGTCTGGGAATAGAACCCGGGTCGCCCGATTCACAGTCCAACACTCTACCTATTGAGCTGACCGGAGGTACAACCGTGCTGTCCGATTATGATTTGCACTGTTAGCTGTTTAATCAGTATTTATTTTGAAGATGCCCAGAGTATTTCTACTGAACTGGTGTCATGTTATATATATAGGAAAGTATATGTTATTATATACCAAGTATTTGGCATTTTAGAAAGACGAATTTTCTTCTTTCAAAACATCGAGCACATTTCATACTAAGTAAATCTTACAAAATTACAAGCAGATTCGTATATATTTATTACACATTCATTCTTTTATCTAGAATACACGTAGATATGTTGCATGCGTGATATATATTCAGAATTCTTCGGTGATATGATTTGTAAAATATAGTTTTATTTCCTTATCCAAAAAATATTGAGTTATTTTATTATCCGAATATTGTTAAATTCCTTGTATAAAGTACATAATGTTATCTTCACTAGAAAACAACTTCCATTCCTTTATAAAATTTCAAAGCAGCATGCCTCCAGATTCATACTATTTTTATAAAAAAATGTATTTAAAAGTAAAATATTGTAAAATAACAAAGAAAGTTATTTGCCAATTGCAAAACGGCATTTACAACCCACGTAAATTACGAAGTAAAGGTCAAAATATGCAAAAATTGTCCTTACGGCGTTAATAACGCAGTAGAAATATCGTGGTAAGTATTGCAACATCAGTCATTAAACACACATAGCATGTTATTTTGAATCGACTTAAATCTTAATACATTTTGCAAGTTTGATTTTCTTGAAATATTTTGGCTCGTCTGGAGGCATGCAGCTTAAACTTGCTAGCTCTCTAAAATTAAACAGAACAGAACAATATAATAATAAAATAGAATAAATATTAACCTATATCCTACAGGCGACACTTGATTCTATTCATGCGACCAGTGCAGACATAGATCAGCCGACACATCCGGGTAGTCTGATCGGCATCAAGGTCAGCACTGTTCGCCATTCAGTACATATTTTGAAAATTTCCCCCAAAAATAAAGAATGGTTTTGTCCAGATTGAAAGATGGTCACGTTCATGCGTGGAAAAGGTTGAGAATAGTAATAGATATTCATTATCATATTCACCAATTAAATCACGTGTCCCTACAAATAAATATAAGATATGCACATGTTCATGGACAAAACATATATACATATATATATGTGATCTGATGATATGGTAAAACTATTCATACTTTGGCAGTATACAGGTATGTTTAAAGAAAGTCTAAAATTTCTAAGCGAAAATAATCATTCATATGAATGAATGTGACCACGTGATATTTTTGGTGCACTAAAACTATAAATGAAAAGCATGATTAATCTACGGACGTTTCGACTAAAAAATATGGGAAAAGTTACATTAGAGGATGATACATTTTGGCTTTAAAAGGACAAATATAAAGATATAATATATAATATATATATGCTACACAGATATTGCCATAAAGTAATAATGAATTGAGTGATTTAAAGTCCTCCGCGTTATATACTCCATTATAACAGCCTCGTTTCTATCGTTAGCCACTGATGGGGTGACTACCAGGCGCCCGGATTGCGAAAACGCAATGCATTTTGGGTAGTTGAGTCCGTCTTTTGATGTGAGCACCTACCCATAGTCGGCCATTTTTGGTAACTATGTAAACGGCGTTGTTGCATATAACAATAGTATTGTCTTGTGAGTCCGTACAAAGTCCCTGTAAAGCGCAGAAATTGTCTCCAATACGATAATCCTTATTACTGAAAACCCTTAGAAGTTTTCCTTCAAACAGGAAGATCTTAATTGAGCAGATTACCGGAATCCGATACAATAATCTGTTTTTCTCTGTTCACAGTCACAAAATACGGATGGTCGAACTCTTTGGCTCGCTTCCGTATGATCCGAACTCACTACATATCCCTCCGCTCGGATAGAGTACATAAATACAATGCTTACAAATATCGGAAATTATCATAAAATTGTCGTGGTTCTAATTAGCTAGACCGTATGGAAATTCCAGAAACGAATCACTTCCATATTTGTTTTGAAAATCACCATTTTGAGAGAACACTTTGACGCATGCGTTAACACTATCTGTGACAGCAATACAATCATCTGTAGTCATGGCAACACTGATTGGGTAACATAAATTACCAGGATCTGTCCCGCGCATTCCAAATTTATGTTTAAATGTACCCTCACTGCCGAAGATTTGAATTCTGTGGTTTTCGGTATCAGAAATAACCACGTCACCTGAAAATTAAACAAAGATATGATTAAATGATGAAATTAAACCAAGAAATCATGCATTGTGTAAGAATGCATTGTCGTTCGGACTTTTCATACTGCTTTGATTGATTTAGTTGGTATTAAAAATATACATGTATATGATATTAGACAGGGGCTAACGAAAGGTGAAAATGTTTACTCTACTTTCTGAGGGAAGAACTAGTCAGAAGTGTGTTGGTTTAAACATTGATAACTCTACACCTTTCAGGGTCCAACAGAGCTTACACATCTTAGTCCATGTAAAGTTAATATATGATCTTTACAAAATTAAAACATAAGTATAAAGAATGTATAAGATCTTAATGTGTGTGTCTTTACTCTAATTCTTTAAACTAATGATATCACATGACGTGTATGCATGTCGTACATTAAGAGTATCTGACAGTAATGATTTTGTGTAAGTCTTAGATTTATGCAGAAAGAAACTAAGAGACTGAAAGTCTTAACTTTGGCGGTACATTGTTTTGAACATTTCAAAAAACTCATATAAAAATATATTTGTTATTTGGGGCTCAAATTGGGATCTATCCATAAACAATTTTCAATCCTACGCATGATTAATCGTTACTATTCCCTTTAGAAAACATAGCAAGTAAAAGGAATGAGAAATCGTTTATATTTGTTTTAATCTTTTTCCTCGGTCTTTAAACATAAAATGTTTCCATAATTTTTGGGAAGCCTCACCCCCCCGCACAACACTCCGAGCAAACATTCAGTGCCCTTAACAGTTTAAATTTAAACTATACGAGCAACAATTCCGTCAAACTAGGTCAATTCGAACAGAACATATTTTTTATAATAATTATGTGGCAAAATTTAGAATGGATGAGAGTGGGTTTACTATAAAGCGGGCTGGGAAATTTTTTCCCTTTGGGTGCGCATGATTAAGATATTTTTGGTTTTTTATTATTTTCGAACTCTATTACGAAAAAGTTGGAAACTAAACGCCTCGCTTGTTGAATGTGATTTATGTCTTTACTATGTAGTATCGACATTTGTATATTATTGTAACTTAATCTCGAGGAAAACTTAAAATAATATCAAACCCGTCGTTAGGTATGACCCTTGTATAAAAGCAACTTGGTTATGACACGTGATGTACACTAAAGTAAGGCCATAAAAGCCTCTTTTACTTCCATATTACCATAATTGTTTCGAAAATTGATAATGTCTGCACACTTTTGATGAATAATATAGACCTCAAAGTAAATTACTCCTTCTTGCTTTGGAATATATTTCTCAGGCTTTCTTGCAACGATATAATTTGTAAGTAATAATAAACAGAAACGATTATTTCATGCTTAGATCTATGTATATGACTGTAATAGATTCTTTAAATAATTAATTCATGTTTTTCTTAGTAATTGTCGGTCTCTGTTATGTGTATATACAATCATAATTTTACATTTCAAATACTATTTCCGTTGGTTGAACAATTGATTAAACTAAAAAAAAAAACGTTTCATTTGCAATATATTTGCATTTCATATTGATAATTCTCTAAGTTTATAATACTATGAAAATACTGTTATTAAAGAACCAATATCGAAAAAAAGAGTTTTCGTCATCTTACTGTATTATATACTTATAAATAAAATATTGACAAATATTGATGAAATAGCGTGCATATTTTTATTTTCCGTATTTTCACTGTAAAATTATTTTTTTTCATTGCAGTGAAACATAAATTGTCCGTTTTTTCACTGGTGTCTTGCCAATGTACTTCTTTCTCTTTTTTCCAATAAAAAAGGGATCGATTTTCATCTCTGTTATGAAAATTATCATATTTCACTCGTGGCTACCGACACTCCTGAAATAATTATTTTTTAATACTACTCGATGAAAATAAATCCTGTATTTATAGAGAAAAAAACTTGAATATCCTCTATATATTTCTATATTGGGTATTGTATCAGTACACAATACACTAACTTTTGTTGTTGTTGTTGTTGTTGTTTCTTGCTTTGTTTTTTATATCAATAAATTTAGAAGTAAAAAATACAAGCTCTGTCAGAAAATGCGGTTATTGGTTTAAAACGCTATACATAAAGAAATGCTATTTTCATACGTTGTTGCGATACGTGGGGAAAATATACCTAATAGAATAAGTGTTCCGATTAAAACCTGAGTTTTCTTTGATGTGCAGACGATTGATATTTGTTTTCACAATTTAAATCAGCACATCTGTGATATTTTTCCAACGAACGTTATATAACTTAACTATAAACGAACGCCATTTTAAAAACAATCATATTATGCAATAATTTTTAAACTGGAGTTAATATAACGAAAATGATCACCGTTCATTAAAATACACATTAGGAGATCGTGACAGTACACACATTAGATAAATAATATATTGTGAAACGATATGTAAATTAGGATTTTAATATTCAAAGCTGAATATCTACTTTGATTGTTTCTTAAAAGCTCAGTGTGCCTCAGAAACAAAAAAATACTTCATTAGAAATGACAAACATTAGATTTATAATTTCTAAATAATGGTTTTAGGGAATGTTAGATACTTGTTACTTGAGGAAAGTAACGATAAATGTGTAATAATTTGTTATAAAACAGTTTAAAATAGCAAAATGTTAACAAAATAGTATTTTAACTTCCATACAAAATACTAATTTACTTAAACTGAACTTATTGCCGAAAAGCAACAGATGAAAACAAAAGGTTGGTAATTGCCCTATGAGTAACCGTTTGGATGCTATAAAAGTACACGTAAATTAAAATTTAAAGCTTTTGAGAAATAAAAAAAAGCAATAAATGGCAACATGGGCCCTTAAGTCATTGCAATATTGAACTTGTTACGCCGAATATATAGCTCTCAACCAATGGTGCAATTAGGTCACGATGGAGATTTGGACAACGCGGAATAATAACGAGATAATTTTAATTTTGTGAAAACGTAAGTATGGTAAAGCAAGTATATTTTTACCATCACAACCAGCCATAATTATTTTTGCATTTGCTTTGACGTCAATCTCGGCTAAAATGTCATATTCACTTGATCTGCAAGTCTACGTGCGGTTGTGAGTGTATGTAAATCTATTACGTAATTTATATCGTCTCAGGAATCTATTATTCGCTCTTTTATTTCAATGAAATTCTTGAATGTAGATTTTATTTGTAATTTGTTGAAAGAGATAGCTATTCAATTGCACAGCCGTTTTATGTTTTCGATTTTTTCTATGATCTTTAGATGGTGATTTATTTTCTACGCCAACAAGTTTGCCACTATTAAAGTTCAGACACGCCTGTAAATGGAACTTAATTAAAAACAAACGTGCAATTCTTGCCATAGAAAATTTGTTTTCAGCATTAAGTGGAAAGTACTAAGGTTAAGGTCACTTGCTTTGACGAAATTCAGATGTGGAGTAGCTCGTATAAAAACTTGAAGCTGGTATCTATGAAAATATTGATGTAGACAATAGGATTTTGTCCAATATGTAAAAGTACAGTTGAAAAAATGAAAATCATTTATTTTTGTCATGCAATGAATAGGAACAAATTATATTATCCTTGCTAGAAAAAGCATGTATAAGTAATTAAATGTCAGAGATTGCGAACTTATTTGATGAAGACAAACTTGTATCTATATTTTCCTAAAATAATATTGTTAAACTTGCAGCCAAAACCTGTTACAATATTCTTCATTTTCGCAATAATTTATTGTATAAATAGCAATTTCCAATTTTCTTTTTACTTTTTGTTTTAGTAAGGATTTTAAAACTCTCTTACTGTGTGTGTGTTTTGCACACCAGTCGTAAGATAATATCTCGTTTTAATAGTTTCTGACTTGAAAATGGTCAAACTTGGACTCACTTCAGTTCAAAAGCAAATACACTACTTTTAGACAGTTCAGTCATTCATATATGATATTGAAATTATTTCTATTATTTTGTATTTTTAGATGTAATACATGTTTCTATACATTATGTTTATATTATGTAATAATAAGTCTCTTATAATTCTATTGAAGAATGGTCATATTTATCTTTTATTAATTTCATTATGATTTATGTATGTGAAATTGTAATGTAGGTCCCTATATGAGACTAACTTTCACCTATTGAACAGTATTTAATGAATATAAATTTCGAATCATGAGAGGTATGCAAACTTTTCCTTCCTCTACTTTGGGTATTTTCACATTTTTAAGGACCAAAATAAAACGAAAGTGCTTGCTTTGTAAGTAACGTTACACTGATTACAGACCATGACATTCTTCACTTGTATACTATAAAACATTTATCAGACAATTTGTTATGCTGTGAAAAATATCATCAACAATTCACAGAAGCCGCGACACAGTGATACCTAATGTAAATTTGATCAGTAGAGATCAGTAAAGAAAGGCTTGTGCCGATAACAGTTACACGCTGGTGTTTCCAATTGAAATGACGTCATTCTCGGATAATGTGACATCTCTACCTAGCTTCTAATCTACGTGCGAATCTGACAGAAGAAATCGTGATTTCCTGCTACGTCTCGTTACTAAATATAGCGCAATTCCAGTTCTTGCAGCTCATGCTTCATGAAAACCCGGTCACCGTAAAATACTTTGAGGGAAAAGGAAGATAAAAGAAATTTTAGTGATTTCTTTTTTTCAATTACTCATGTGTTACTTTTGTTCATAAATATTTCTTAAAGTTAGATTTTTTTAAACTAAAACGTACAAAACCAGGCGTTTCTAATGTTTTGCAATGCTTTAACATGAAAGATTTTTGTTCTCATTTAAGATGTACGTGTATTTTGTATCATTTTTTAATCAAACAATGTATGATTGTATATTAATTGATGATGATAAAGATAAATTTCACAAGACGTGTATGCATGGCATCGAAAAAAACTGACAGTAATGATTTTTGAAGTTCTTAGAGTAATGCAAAAGAAACTAAGACTAAAAGGCTTAAACTTTGGCAGTACATTGTTTTACACATTTCAAATTCTATCATATTAATGTATCTCTTATCTTTTTGGACTCTATTTCCATCTATTCACAACACTATTTTGCAATCTCTATGCATTTATAAATGCATTACTATTCCTTGAGATATCATTAGCAAGTAACGGAATGAGAAATCGTTGATATTTTTTTTTGAAGTCTTATTCCTGCGGTATTACATTTACATAAAATGTTTCCGATAATTTGGTAAGCCTCGCGCCCCCGCACAACACTCGCAGAGCAAGACATTCAGTGTCTTAACAGATAATATTCAATCTATACGAGCAACAATTCCGTCAATACTAGGTCAATTCCGAACAGAACTATATCAAATTATAACTAATTATGTGGAAAAACCAAGAAGTGGATGAGAGAGGTTATACTATAAAGCGTGTCTGGAACTTCTGTTCCTTATATACAATCATAATTTTATTTTATTTTTTTAAATACTATTTCCGGCTGGTTGAACAATTGATTAAACTTAAAAAAACACTTCGTCTAAAATATATTTCGCATTTCATATCGTTAATTCCCTAAGATTATAATACTATGAAAAAATACTGTTGTTAAAGAACTTATATCGAAAAAAAGACGTTTCATCACCTTACTTTATTATATACTTATAAATAAAATATTGACAATTATTGATGAAATAACGTGCATATTTTCATTTTCCGTATTTACATTGTAAAAAATATTTTTCATTACAGTGAAACATATTGTCCGTTTTTTCACTGGTGTCTTGCCGATGTACTTCTTTCTATTTTAACCAATAAAAACGGGATTTATTTTCATCTCTGTTATGAAAATTATAATATTTCACTCGTGGCTACCGATACTCCTGAAAAATTTTTTTTATACTACTTGATGAAAATAAATCTTGTAATTATAGAAAAAAAGTTTAAATATCCTCTATATATTTCTATATTGGGTATTGTATCAGTATACAATACACTAACCTAGTATTCATTAATGTTAGATCACAAGCAAATGTAGGTCAAACCTATTTTCTCAGTTGGTTTCCATTTGTTTAAACAGTTTCGTCATCTATGTAGGCCTTATTCGTGTAATATATATGGATGACCATAGTGCTTTAAGTTCAGTAGCGTAACAAGAAAAAGTAATATTACATTACTATTTTAAAAGTAAATGCACACTGAAAACACTTAATGGGTGGGAGTGGGGTGGACTGCCAAACACAGAGAAACAATTGTAAATACGATACTAAATAGATACGAGTACATTTATTCCATAAAATCACAAACAATCAATGGTCTACGCATGTGCAATGACGTCAAACTCGGCTAAAATGTCGTAACAAGTCTACGTGCGACTGTGAGTGTGCGTGTGTTGTTTTTGATCCGTCAGTATGAACCCATTATCTGTGTTGTTAAAGTTGCTTAGAATCATGAACGTGCTGTATGGACATTTCATTGTAATTTGTTGATTTTTTGCTTTGCTCTTTCAATTGTTTTTAAGGTCTTTAAAGGCCATTAGTGCCAAACATTCATTGAAACATTTTGATATAGTCTATGTTAATAAGTTTTAAAGCATAATATGTCAGACTGTGTTGCTGTTTTATTTTGTTTGCGTCTTTTTGTTGTTGTTTTTATATCAATAAATTTAGAAGGAACAAATGTAAGCCCTGTCACAAAATGCGGTTATTTGTTTCAAACGCTATACATAAAGAAATGCTATTTTCATACGTTGTTGCGATACGTGGGAAAAATATACTTAGTAGAATAAGTGTTCCGATTAAAACCTGATTTATCTTTGATGTGCAGACGATTGATATTCGTATGACATTTAAAATCAGCACATCTGTGATTTTTTTCCAACGAACGCTATATAACTGAACTATAAACGAACGTCTTTTTTAAAAACAAGCACAGTATGCAATAATCTTCAAACTGGAGTAAATATTACGAAAATGACCACCCGTTCATTAAAATACGCATTAGGCAATCGTGACATTACACACATTAGATACAACATTACATTGTGAAACGATATGTAAATTAGGCTATTAATATTCAAAACTGAATATCTTTTTTGATTGTTTCTTAAACGCACAGGATTCCTCAGAAACACAAATTTGGTTCTTTTTGATAAACTTAAGGCAAACATGAATTTAAATTATAATAACTTAAATTTAAATAATGGTTTTAGGGAATGTTTGATACTTGTTACTTGAAGAAAGTAACGATAAATTGTAATAATTTGTTATAAAAACAGTTTAAACTAGCAAAATGTAAACAAAGTAGTATTTTAACTTCCATACAAAATACTCATTTACTTAAACTGAACTTATTGCCGAAACAATTGTTGGTAATTGCCCTATGAGTAACCTTTTGGATGCTATAAAAGTACACGAAAATTAAAAACCTTTTGAGAAATAAAAATAAAAGCAATAAATGGCATAATGGGCCCTCTTAAGTCATTGCAATATTAAACTTGCATTGTTACGCCGAATACAGCTCTCAGCCAATGGTGCAATAAAGTCACGATGGAGATTTGGACAACGCGGAATAATAATGGGATAATTTTAATTTTGTGAAAACGATAGTATGGTAAAGCAAGTATATTTTTACCATCATAACCAGCCATAATTATTTTTGCATTTGCTATGACGTCAATCTCAGCTAAAATGTCATATTCACTTTATCTGCAAGTCTACGTGCAGTTGTGAGTGTATGTAAATATATTACGTAATTTATATCGTCACAGGAATCTATTATGCGCTCTTTTATTTCAATGAAATTCTTAAATGTAGATTTTATTTGTAATTTGTTGAAAGAGATAACTATTTGAATTGCACAGCCGTTTTATGTTTCCGATTTTGTCTATGATCTTTAGATGGCGATTTATTTTCTATGCAAACAAGTTTGTCACTCTTAATTTTCAGACACGCCTGTAAATGGAACTTGATTGAACTTGATTGAAAACAAAACGTGCAGTTCTTGTCCTAGAAAGTTTGTTTTTCAGTATTAAATGGAAAGTACTAAGGTTTAAATTACTATAACATTGCTTTGACGGAATTCAGACGAGACGTGGTGTAGCTCGTATGAAATCTTGAAGCTGGTATGTATGAAAATATTGATGTAGACAATAGGATTTTGTCCAATATGTAAAAGTACAGTTGAAGATGAAAATCATTCATTATTGTCATGCAATGAGAAGGGCAAATTAGATTATCCTTGCTAGAAGAAGCATGTATATGTAATTAAATGTCAGAATTTGTGAACATATATGATGAAGACAAACTTATATCTATACTTTCTAAAAAATAATATTGTTAAACTTGCAGTCAAAACCTGTTACAATATTCTTCAATTTCACAATATTGTATTGTATAATCTAATTATTTTAGCAAGTAAACTAGATTGATGTCTATAACATACTACTTGCATAGTTATTTAACATCGGATACATTCGGTCTAAATATTATATCACAATTTGCACAGCAGTCTAATAAAATATTTAAATAAATGTAAGCATAGTATCACGTTTTGATAGTTAGTTTCTTACTTGAAAATGGTCAAACTTGGACTCACTTCAGTTCTTAATCAAATATACCAATTTTAGACAGGTCACATGCTGTACAAGCGATTTCAACATAAAATATTTAGTCATTCATATATGATAGTGCAGGTATTTCTATTATTTGGTGTTTTTACGATAATTCTTTTTTTTATTTTAGTTTATCAGATGTAATAAAATATAATGTTTGTTATATTTTGTTAATATCATGTAACAAAAACTCTCTTATAAATTGTGTTAAAGATGGTTATATTTATCATTTAATAATTTTACTATGATTTATGTATGTGTAATGTAAATAAACTAGTTGACTTTCACCAGTTGAATAGTCTTTAATATCAATATCGAATCTTGTCAGGCATGCTAACTTGCCCTCTTTATACTTTGGGTATTATCAGATTTTTAAAAATCAAAATAACACAAAAATGCTTGCATTATAAATAACGTAACACTGATTCCTCACTTGTGTACTATAATACATTTATCAGACAATATGTTATGCTGTGAAAAATATCATCAACAATTCACAGAAGCAGCGACACAGTGATACCTAATGTAAATTTGATCAGTAGAGATCAGTAAAGAAAGGCTTGTGTCGATAACAGTTACATGCTGGTGTTTCCAATTGAAATGACGTCATTCTCGGATAAAGTGGCATCTCTACCTAGCTTCTAATCTACGTGCGAATCTGACAGAAGGAATCGTGATTTCCTGCTACGTCTCATTACTAAATATAGCGTAATTCCAGTTTTTGCAGCTTAAATGCTTCCATGATCAAGTACATGTATAAACCATAAAATACATTGAGGAGAAAAACGAAGAAAAACAATCTGTATGACGACAATTTTCTTATTTAGTTATAGTAAAAATTCTAGTGATATTTTTATAAATTGTTCATGTGTGTCTTTTGTTCATTAATATCTCAAAGTTAGATTCTTTAAAATATAAAACGTACAGAACCAGATGTTTTTAATGTTTTGCAATGCTTTAACATGAACGATTTTTGTATTTGAATCTCTATTTAATTTAAGATGTACATGTATTTTGTATCATAATTATTTTTTATCAAACAATATAATTGTTGTATATAAATTTATGATGTTGTTGTTGTTGTTGTTGTTGCTGTTGTTGTTGTTGTTGTTGTTGTTGTTGATGATGATGATGATGTATTGAACTGATGATAATAAAATTTGCATGTATATATTTAACATTTCTACTACTACATTTTTGTAACAACATAGAGGATATTTGTTTGTTTGAAATTTTATTTCATCTCGAGTGAGCTACGCCACTCGTGAGAATACTGTTTTTAAAGTTCACGAGATGAAATAAAATTACATCTTACACAACAAACAGACAAATTTTCTTTTATTTTATGCTTAAAAACAAGTTAAAACGAAATTTCAATAATTTTAACGTTAATATTAAAATCTTTTTCCCCCATTGAGAGCCCCATTTAGAGGTAATTTCTCATTTAAAACAAGAAGTCTTGAGCTGAAAAATAAGTCCTCCAATCAAGGTTAAATGACGGTGATATTTATTCATTTTATTAAAGAAATATGAATGATCGCTTGTTTTAATAATAAAAACAAACAATTCTTGCAGGAGAAAATTCCAACCATCCATCCATATTTCTGTTACTTACTGCGAATTGATATTAGACCTGGCTTTCTAAAATGTAAACGGCAGCCATTTTTTAAAGTTGTGTATTTCATGGGAGGAAATTAATTGTGTAAGATTCAGAAGGATATAATTTGGATTTGTTAGTCATACACCTTTTTAAAAGAAAGAAATCTTATTTGAGGATTGTAACAGACAAAAAATAAGTGTTGACAGAAGTGAAAACATTCAGAAAAGGAGCTAAGAATATGGAAAACTTGGAAGCTGCTGAAGGAACGCTGGGTTGTTTTATTTATTTTACGAGTGATGGCTGTCAATGCTTTTCAATTTTTCATAAAGCATACGGCAGTTATTGCTCGTAGGATACTTTAATATGCCCAAATGTCATCAAGAGCAGTTTTGCAAGGGGAAGGAATGTATTTTTCAGACTGTAAAAACGAAACAAAAAAATTTAGAGACGAAATTGGTGATTGGAATTTGAAGGAATAGAAGTAAGTTTTCTCTCTGTGTTACTTTTGACATTTAAGTTATTTATCTATTTCAGCTTTGCTATTTCTTTTAACAGCCTGACATTGTCAGAATTGTCCGTAAAAATAAATTTGAGGTACCACATGGGGAAAATCTTAAAAAAGTAGTTTCGTCATTGAAAAAAGTGAAATTATATTTTGATAATTTTCACTGTGAAATTATCAAATATAATTTTCACGGATAAATCAGTAATCCACTGAAAAGCATAAAATAAATAGAGGATATTTGTTTAGTTCAGTGTAAGATCGGAATATATTTCACCGAGTGGGCAGCAAAAGGTATATTTCACGAGTGGCGCAGCCACGAGTGAAATATAAACTTTTGGTGTTCACAAGGTGAAATATATTTCGATCTTACACTAAACTAAGCAAATTTTCTTTTTATTACATGCAAAGAAACGACATTTAACCTAATACTGAATGAAAAGCGCGCCAAATAATAATACAACGTGACGTCATTTACGACGACACGTCATTAAGTTGGTACCCAGTACTGTGCACGCTGGTATTTCACTGAAACAACGTAAGGGGCTTAAATTCAAAACAGTGAAATTATCAAAGTGGTAATTTCACTGTTTCAAACAGTGAAATTACCAATTTTATATCACTGATATATTTCTATAAACCACAGAAAAGCATGTAATAAATCATGATATCCTTTTGTAAGACAAACTGATCAATTTGACAAGGTAAGTGAACTACATTAATGAATTAGTGTACAATAAATAAACATGATTTTTTAAAGAAACATCATCTCTTTCCAATAGTTTTATCCTAAGATCTACAGTTAATTATTCAATTGCACGTAAAATACTATATATACACTGACCCAAAATTCATCAAGTTGTTAGTCATAAAAACATCGCCATGACGAGTGTGTCGCAAATAAAAAATATGTACATAAGCGTAATGTAATTAGATTACCTGCTTTAGTAACGGCAACGCCCGTTGGCATATTGAATTGACCTTTCCCCTTGCCTTTACGACCGAACTTCCGGATGAGCTTTGACGCCTCAGCCTGCTCCTTTAAGCCGCTGACCTCGGACGTTGGGGACACCAGGCGACGCAGTAGGTACATTATTGACTGCCATTGACCCGTGTTGTCGGCTATTTCAAGGCTCGAACCGGGCACTCATTTTGTAGATAGGTGTCGTTCAACAAGAATAGAATTTCTGCAAAATAGAAAAAAGAGAATATTTTGATATAAAGAAAACTATGTGATGCAGTTGTTTTCGTTTCGTTTCTTTCGTTTGTTACTTCGTTCTTTCAGTCTTTGCTCGTTCGTTCGTTCGTTCGCTCGCTCGCACGTTCGTTCGATTGATTACTTATTTCAACATAAATTTAGAATTTTTAGATGTAGCATAATACTTCACAAATTGTGTTTCCAACTATACGTTCACTTGCCAAACGTAATCAAAATATATATCCTCGTAACACGTATATTGCTTTTATCACGTAAACAAATCCTCTCTTTTCAGCTAATAAAGCCATACAAACCCTAAACCCTATATATCACGTCTTAGCGCTATATTTTCTTAGTTTTTGGATTCATTCATAAAAAACACAGTGTGCCTAATCTTTATGCAAGCTATAAATAACTCCATAACAGTGCTCATTATTCTAAGTGATGTCTGGAATTGTTGAAACAAATCTGTCGTAATGGATACGTAATGGCTTTCGGCTAGAGTCGCTCCATTATCATTACTACCTATAGAATATATTATACTGTATACGATAAATTGCTCTTTCATTTATTTTTCTTTTTACGAAAAATGACGAAAATAGCCGAAGAATTGCGAAAGAAAGAAAACGAGATAACGACGGAATTGTACGAAAATACAGATTTCTGTCATTAACTTGCCCAGTATTACACATTAGAATTAATACTGCAACGAATGTATATTAAAAATGGAAACCATTAAAGGTTGAGTAACTATATTTATGGACATCAGTGGTGAAAGCGGTACCACACCTCTAGCACCTAGTATTTGTGTCTATTTCTGAGAAATTAACAATAAATGGCATAACAGGGCCGGAGAGCGATGAACAATGCCCGCAAATGCAACCAAGGACTTTCAGCTTAAGTTGTGTAATTTCATGTAGCATTAAACTTTTTAGCTGATTACGTGACGCCAAAATCAGTTGCAATTTAGATGAATTATTATATCAATCAAGTTACAAAGTACATTTGTACTTGAAATGAAATGTTTGCCTAAACAGGGAGAAATTTTAGACTGACATGCTTCATATTTTTTTCTATTAAAGCGACTTTTTTTTTTACTTTTTTTCTTGCTTTCTTTCTTCTTTTTTTTTTTTTTGAAAAACAATTCTGTATAGTTTCAAACTAAGCAGATGAGTAATTTCATCTTGGAAAAGTGCATCATATCACTGTTAAGCCGATAGTTATTTCTAGCGCGTCACTGACGTTGTTGCTAAAAATAGAATATTCGCTTTACTAATTTACATATGGAGAGCGGTACGATAGAGTAAAAGTACCGAGGGGTTTCCCTTCTATAATTTTCCACTTTAATTTTTTTTCATTTGACAATTATATGAAACGAGTTATCTATAAATAGCATGTTCAAACTTTATTCTGATTTTTATGGCATGAACTTGGTATTTTACAAACAGTATATCATGTTTTAGTGTGTCTAATGTTAACATATTATCACGTAAAGAGGGGAAATAATGAACTGTTTATTGTACATGAAGACCACAGTCTCTCTTTTAAATATAATTTGATTCAAAAATGCAATATCTTCTCCAAAAATAAACGATGACATGCATATGTTTTGCCAAGAAAATGTTTTTACTTTAAATTTGACTTTTTAAATGATGTCTAATTGAAACATTATTTTAATTGCTGATTACCCTTTTAGAATAAGCGTTTTTTAAAATAAATATGTATTTCAAGTATCGAATACATGTAAACGCTTTCAGGATCGTCTGAGTAGCCAGACGCTTGATTACTCTATAAAAGGTATATACAGTGCTCAGACCAGATGTTTCCCTTTTTTTCTTTTGATTGAGTGTTACTGCATCGTTCGTTCGCAGGCATTGATATTGATTGCCCGTTTCCATTTTTTTTTGTCTACAGTTCATGAATATTTTAAACATATACCTGCATCACCTCTGCAAATTGGAAATGATTTGCTTTCCTAGGCTTCTCAAATGTCAAATTATCTGAACTTTCAATTTCCCCTAAAACCTTTCCCTATTGTAGATCAAAGTCAATTGCATCACAGTTGAGTTCATTATTACATGTACGTGGTATTATTAAAGATGCAACTAAAGATTGTGTGGCCTTTTTAGATTAAACAACAAATCATAACCGTATAAAGGTATGATGTTGAATTCGACTGTTTAAAATAAAAGCTTGGACAAATAGGGGAAAAGATTGAAAACAAAGATAATTCACATATTGTTATCAAAACATAATAATGAAAATAACGAATAAACAAATATGAATGGGCAGTCATTCAACTTTATTTATTCCATAAGTTGTACATTAAATTTGTGGTATTGGCCATTTACAAGAAAGAATGACTTGCTTGGAAAACAAGTATAAATAAAAATAAATTTCAACAAATACAACCAACCCCCATTTGACACTTGTATTTTCAGTATTACTGTACACAGCATCATTTGATACTTTTCATGTAGTCAATTTTCATTAACATGTATACTTTTTAGCTATTCTAGGACTATTCAGATCTTATTTTGATTATTTTCGTTACTGTATTGCATAAAGTTTGACTCCAGTAAAGGTTCATACTGCATACATTCACAGATGCCCCACCTCTTTAAGGTTCCATCAACCAAACTCGTATGCTATTTTTGGATATCATGGGATCCTGTAATCACAGGCATTGAACGACCATACATATACAGGAGGGTAAACTTCAAATCTCATCCCGTATTTTATAATCATTGGTATATAACCTTTTAGTCACTATGGCAATATTTCAACGTGGTTTCACATATTTTCACACAGACTTCTTTTTTATTTACGATCAGACGCACAATTACTTTTGCATAATATATTTTATAATGATTACTTCTGGCGGTTCTTTTTCTATGTTTAAAGACGGACGGAACTATTTTCGTTCAGCACGCGATACACGGCGAATTTGAGTAGAGATTTAAGTAGAATTGCATCTCTGCACTGCATGCAATGTTATTGATTAAGTGTTCTTGGTTGGCCCTGGTTAATGAATATTTAAACCTAATATCTGTATTCATTCGCGTAATTGATAATGATTTGGTTAACTTAAGCATGGCAAATGGCAAATTATCTGGTTACAAACTTAATTACTGCCAAAATCAGAAAACTTAGTACTCAGTATCAGGATTATTGGATATGGTATCAAAGAAAGCTTCCCAGCGTTGAGAAGGGATAGAAAATTCCCCACTTGTATAATTTCTGTTAAATATCGTTATTTCAGACAATGCCTGTTGAAATTTCCAAATGTTTTTTTTGCTTAAACGCACTAATATGACTAATAATCAAAAATGGCAGACGACAAGTTTCTATTCCCAAAAGTTCTATATCACGCCATTCTGTATGACGCAGAATAGTTAGTGCAATGAGTTCACCGTCACGTGATGCAAATTTATCTAAATATAGAATTCAACATTCGAGTATTATTTATTATGGTTTCCCTTTATTTATGAACATAAAATTAAAAAAAATATTTTCAGCAAGATTTGATTGCTGTGGTAACTTTACTTTAAATGCAGAAAAAAAAACATATCGATGTTAACTCTTGACATAACACATCATTAATCTATCCGGGAAATACCGGTTACAGGATGGAAAATAGCTCGTACATTGACCGGAAGTCAATAAGAAAATAAACAGTCTACGGCCGAAAAAAAACACAGAGTAAAATCACTTAATTGGTTGTGTAAATGCAAAAACAACACACACATTCTCAGCTATGAAACAATATGTATTTTTGTTTTGTTTCAAAAACAAACACACAAATTAACGTTTGATATTGTTTGTAATTTAAAGTTCAAATAATCAAAGATAAGCACTTGGCAATATCTGGAAATACATTGCAAGTGTTTAAACTTGTCTCATATATGCCACCCAGTGATTCTGATAGATTAAAAGTGAACAAGCCTAACTTTTTGCTTTCCGAAAATAACTGTTTTCTTGACGTGTACTCTTAAAATTGATTTCTAAAAAAATAAAGACTTTCAATATATTTGTTTATCAGCAAAGCTGATATTCAAACTTGACAACAGATAAAAACCGTATTGTACTGTTTTCATTCCATTAAATAGGAAGAAATATATATAATGAAATATTCATTATTTGGTTTGAAACAAGCTGGATAAAAAAAGATTATATTCAATTATTTATAGCGACTGTGGGAGAAAGAAAAGCTGCTTTGTTCATTGAATTGTCACAAAGATAAACTGCTTTTATAATGCTTTAAATGATTATTAAAATATTACCTATAATTTCTGCCAATGAAATCGCAGGATGGTAGTTGTAACACTATAATGATTATGGCACTAAATCATGAAGAATATTTAGACATGCTACTATAGAATCCATATCAAATCCATATCAATATCATAATTATGTGTAACTGTAACCGGAAGCTACTCTTGCAAAAATGTAAGTTATGATTCAAGTAAGTTCTAACATATTAAGTAAAATGATAGGAGCGGCACGCTTACTACCACGTGTTCTTTCTATTACTTTAATTAAAGTATCAAAACGTTCACCAATAATTGTCAGTCAATCAGAACGTAAAACGTTCGTGAGACTATAGCCTGTAGCCTTGAATATTACAGAAGAAAAAAAAACCTCAGAATATTTTTCCCATTCACGACGGGCATCTCATCAAAACGTCACGGAAAAAATCCGACCGAGTAGACGGGTTTTATTGTATATTTTTTCATTAACATCGGTGTGTGAGTAAATAAGGGAATCTATTTCCAGCCTGATTAGAGCCTTACATGAATCACCGATTTGTAATTGTATCTCTTCACAGAGAACCCAATAATCGATATGAATTCCTTTAGTCTGACGAGTTTGTTACGCCGTGGTAAAGTATCATCACTGTAAAATACATTGTTGGATTTCTGCTTACGATAGATTAAGAATGATAAATTGTCGTCTGTGAACATTTCAAGGAGACAATCACAGCTAATACAAAGGAGAAATATATTCTTTTTTCCACATGAAAACGTGTAAAAAGTAAACAAACATGCCACGCAAGTCTGTAGTCCAAAGTTTGTCTTGCAATTTCTTGTATAAGTATTTCTTAAGGGTCCGATATTTGTTAACTTACGAAATGTTGCATCAGATATGAATGACTGACCAAAATAATTCAAGAAAAAATGCTATGACGTAAATTCTATGTCGGTTTCTAACAGCAGGGAAGGAGTGTAATGCCAGACTACTTTTTTAAATTGGCGTTTCTTAAATTCAAACCTCTACTTGACACTGTGTTACTGTGCAGCCATTTAGAGAAGTGCTTAAACACCATTTTTTTAAGAACTTGGGTATTTCAAAACTGTCATTGTGAAAGTCTGGTTTATATTGGTTAACGAAACATTGGCCAAACACAAAGTTTGAAAAGTTGTATAACAATACATATCTCACTGCTGGAGAGGAATTGTTATTAGTATCGTTTTACTTGTTTTTCAATCCAATCTGAATTGCTTGTTGTGAAATGTTTGTAAATGTTGTTTATGTACATCTTATTGAATAAAGTAAGTTTAAACTAATACATACTTCATATACAGTATACATGTACATATATTTATATCCACTGTTTAGGGCGCATATTCTTTGAATTAATCTTTTATCCTTTTGCCTACTATTTCATATAACTACGTACACTACAAAGGTATATATTATTAAATCTGCGTGTCATCATTTGATAGCTCATGCACAGAAATACATGTGAAGACATTTGTAAAAAAAAGCAAGGGTTCTGAGAACAAATAACACGTGAAAATATGCACAAGCTATTTGACTGATTACCTTTGAAATGATTAGTCAAATCAAATACAATTTGCATACTATTTCGGTTACCGTAATTAAATACTTTTCAAACAAAATTTCTAATTATAGTTCCAGTATGCCTAAAAATGATTTTTTTATTTCTCATAAGCTTTCTTTTTCTGATGCCAAGTTAGAATTTCCAAAAGTTAGAATTGCCAATTTCACAGACCATCGTTTGCTTTTTTTTCCTTTTCAAGTATATTGTATGGAAGTCAAAATACTAGTTTGTTTATATTTTGCTACTTTTATGAAATAAAATATATTTCAACGATATAAAACTCATAAATGACTTTATCTAAAGAGGAAAAAAATACTACTTCTGGGATATAATTAGCCTTTAGACAAATTCAATTATTTTTCAACCTTACAATTACAATATTTGTTTTGTATTGTTTATTTGTTGTTGTATTTTTTGTTGATTTTTGTTGTTGATTTCTTCTTGTTGTTTTCTGTTTTATTGTTATTTTGCCCTTTCATTCATTCTTGAATATTGAAGTGTATGATAATATCTGAAAATTATACGATGCTATATATAGACCAGACAGTCTTAATAAGTCTATCATCAAAGTCTAGGCTCTTCATCACGTGCTCTTTAATACCATTGACGTCATCAGGTTTCTCGATCACATACAAAAAAATCTACGGAAAAGAAACTCTACAAAACTTCCAGAAAATACTGTAGAAACGAAAACAATACTGATGACTTTATCTGGAACCAAATTTGCCGTTTAGAATAGCAATTTATATGCATTTTCGTATATGGACTATCATTATATGGGCATTTTCATAGAAAATTTCTGTAATTGAAGAAATGCTATCACTGTACGGGACCAATCGATATGGACTCTGTAATTTTATATATCTGTACTATATACACGGTTCCTTTTATAGTTTATGTTTTCAGAAAAACTTGTTTGAAAATCAAGTTTAAAAGAACTTCAGACCAAAATAAAAATTACGAATCTTGCAACTTGTCCGTTATGGAAAGGTATTTTGTTATGTCTAAATGTTTAAAACGTAATATTTGCTTAACAATATATTTTTATTTATTTTTTTATTTGTTTTATAAGATTTTTCTTTGCCAATGTATTGTATTGTATGTTAAATAGGTCGTGTCAGTTTTTATTGGCCATTGTTTAGACCCTTTTTATTGTTTTGCGTCAAGCAAATAATTTCTGCGTTTAGGTCTTGCCATCTGCACACCGTACAATCAAATGGGCAGACAGCTGTTCCAGCGTCCACAGCTGTACCAGTATATACATGTCGGCGCGGGGAATATAATTGACGTACGATAAGTATTCATCTATTTTTAACATATCCCAACTGTGTTCGAGTAAATCAATGTTATCGATTCATAGTCAACATCCAAAGAAGCATGCTAACAAATTTCTGGCCCTGTGCAAGCTTTACTTCACATGAATTTTGCCTAAAAATAACCACACTATCCGATGAGATGCGGTATTTTTAGTTTGAAGTCACAAAAACTTATATTTTCTCATGATAATTAATTCTTTTTTCATACGATTCGTAAACGTCATCATTTTGTCATTAATATTCCAAACCATACCTTCAAAAAAGCTTTTCTGTTAAAGTTATAAGGTATTTAAGCCTCTTTTTAACGATAACATCGACAGCAATTTATCGGCAAAGATGCATAACGCTGAAAGCTGTTCAGAGAAACAATTTTCAGAGCTTTAGTCCTACAGTCACTAGGAAAAAGTAAAACGTTTTTGTTAATTTAAAATATTACTTTATTCATGATACTTTCTAATTATATTATTTTTATTATTACTTTCTAACATTTGTTGTATCTTAGCTGAGAGGCCTATATCTCCATTAACCGCACTGTATTTCAATATTGATATTGTTCATATGAATGAATGAATGAGTGAGTGAGTGAGTGAATGAATGAATGAATTAATTAATTAATTAATAAATGAACGAACGAATGAACAAACGAACGAATGATGCAATATACGTATATGTAATTTTTAAAACAAATTGTCTGTAGAAATGAGTTGTAATATTCTAAAAATTACATATTATACATTCGTTTTTCTTCCTATGCATGTCCTGTTTTTATTGTTGTTTTCTATTTCAGAAGGCCACATTGGAAATAAGATATATATGATTGTTATTGTATGTTAATAATGTATAACCTTCTTTAAATAAAGATATTATTTTTATTATTATTATTATAATATAAAAAGGTAGCAAGATCTATTAATATGTTTCTGAAATGTTAAATTCAAAGAAAGTAAAGGCAAATTTAACGCATAATACGAATACTCTGTATCATAACTAAATCCATCAAGAGTTATTATAAATAATGGCATATAGTAGACATGTCCCATGCAGTAAATGGATGTGTAACCCGAGATGTCTGCCATGTAAAATGATTTATTTAAAAAATAAAAATTTGTATAATTTTTAAGAATGGTTATTATCTCTATTGCACTATACATTAAAACAGATTTCAAGGATAAATAACAACATGTTTTTCCATGCACTTTCATAATTTGGGTTACACAGCCATTCACTGCATAGAACTTGTCCATGATATTAATAATTTATAATAACACTTGATGGATGCCTTCATTTACAAGACTGAATATTAAGCGTTAAATTTGCCTTTGCCTTTTGACTTAAACATTTCATAAACCTATTACAGGAACTCCACTGAGGTTTATAAGCCTAAAATCATGAAATTTTATTTTTTTTACATAAAAAACATGAGCACTAAAACATAAATATTAATAAAATATAACCAAGAAATATAGGAGAAATACATTGAAAATCATATGTTTGTGCTATTCTCAGTCCGATTTGAGTGAAAGGCGTTTAAACTCTTTTCAACTTTGGGTCATTTTTTCACTTTTATAATATTCTGGAAAAACGGAGCAAGCTAATGATCGGAAATTTTGCATATAAGTTATTAGTATAGATCTACATCAAAAGAAGAAATAATCTCAAAAAATTATTTCCAGTCCCGTCGTGTCAAAAAACCTTAGCGGGGTCCCTTTAATAGGTTTTGCTACCGTTTTATATTGAAATACAGTGCGGTAAATGGAGATCAAGGTCTCTAACCTAAGATATAACAAATAATAGAAAGTAATAATAAAAAGAATATAATTAGAAAGTATCATGAATAAAGTAATATTCTCAATTAACAAAACTCTTTCCTAGTTACTGTAGGACAAAAGCACTGTTGTAAATACATGTAATTGTTTCTGTGAACAGCTTTCAGCGTTAATCGTTCTTGCCGATAAATTGCTGTCGATGTTATCATTAAAAAGAGGCGAACAGCTGATAACGTTACTAAAATTTTGATGACACACAAACTTAAATACCTTATAACTTTAACAGAAAAGCTTTTTTGAAGGTATGGTTTGGAATGTTTAATGACGAAATGTTGACGTTAACGAATCCTATGAAAAAAGGATTAATTATCATGAGAAAATATATGTTTTTGTGACTTCAAACTAAAAATACCGCATCTCATCGGATAGTGTGGTTATTTTTAGTCAAAATTCATGTGAAGTAAAGCTTGCACAGGGCCAGAAATTTGGTAGCATGCTCCTTTGGATGTTGACTATGAATCCATTACATTGATTTACTCGAATACAGTTGGGATATGTTAAAAAAAGATGTATACTTACCGTACGTCAATGGTATTCCCCGCGCCGACATGTATATACTGGTACAGCTGTGGAAGCTGGAACAGCTGTCTGCCCATTTGATTGTACGGTGTGATCTGGCCTGATGATTTGTTTTTCTTTTGGTGGCCAAGAAATTGATAAAAACATTAAGATAATTGTACGTGATTATATATATTATATATATTAAGTATTAATCAATGTCTGACAATTCCTTAATATCTATCATAAAACGAGCTTTGTTTGTATCTGTTTTGTTATTTTCTTATTCATTTATTTCTTTCGATTTTTGTTTATTGTTTTTTATGTTTGTCAGTTGGGTAAAAGTCTTGTTCTGGTAATGCTATATTGTATCATTATTAACTTTTTTACACAATTTACAGTATTTTAATGACTAAATTGAACAACATATAACACTTAATATGCATAATACCAAATCTTGTTGCAATACCAAAACAGTGAGGTTTACATATTACGTACAAGGTATCGTTTTCTTAACAATGAATTAGAATCATCAGTACATACAATGTATCTACAAAATCACCCTTGTTGATACTTTGTTTGTTTAAAAATACAGTTGTTTGGGATTTACGTCGCACCGACAAAGTATAGGTCAAATGGCGACTTTCCAGCTTTTACTGGTGGAGAAAGATCTCAGCTTCACTTCCGTGCATTATTTGAGTAGGCATCTGAGCAGAACCACCGACGTTACGCAAGCTAGCTGGATAGCTTCCTCACATGAAAGAATCGAAATTACCAGTCGGGACTCGAGCCCACAGCGATGAGGGGCAAGTGGTTTGAAGACGCCATAAAATACAATTGAATTGGTCATCTTTAATTCCTCATTTGTCAGCCGTACAGATTAGTACTGGGATTATAATTTGCAAGACAAAAAAAATTGTCTATCAAATGAGATAAAATATTTTCATTTGTATGTCAAAACTAGAAGTAAATATGGCGCTTTGAGATTTTAGGTATTTAAAGGGTTTTTTATTTGTTGTTGTTATTGTTTTTGATGTTGTTAAGTTGCGTGCGCGTATGTGATCCATATTTTTGGTCTTTATCATTTAGCATCCAGTTAAATTCCATAATTGCTTTTAAACCACAAGCAAGTCTCCTATGGGCTCCCATTTAGAGAGCAATGTGTTTAATGGGTCTATAAACTTGGCAATACTACATGGCCTGTACTTAATCTATTTGTTTTCATTCAATATTTACACATATTTTATGCCCTTTTTCAGGTACCAAGGGATTTCTTTCAGATAAAGTTTTATAGATTCGGAGAATTTTCCATGGTAAAAGGTCTTTACCAAGCATAATTTTTATCGTATCATTTTGATAGATAGTTTTCGCTAGACATGTCAGTTCTGATTAGTAACACGGCGTATCATTTTTAGTAATGTTTTGTAATTTTGATAATACTTTTTGATGCTATAATGCCATTGTTTTCTTGAGTTATCTTAGAGTCTTCAAACTTTAGTGTTTGTTTGCTTTTTCCCCTTCTTTGTTTTTATTTGGGTCTCCTATCAAAGCGTTTTCGTCCTTTATTGTAACTTTTTGGTGTTGGCGTTGGTAGTTTACCCTTCGGGTCACTGCAGTAACCCACACTGAATTTACAACTTACAGTCCAACTCTCTACCTATTGAGCTAACCGGAAGGTTTGTATGTTTTGCCTTAAGGTTAGCGCTTAAAAACAGTGTGTGTACTGCTCCTCTGTCCTTGTTCCCTTATTGGTAACATTTTACATATTTTTGTCATTTGACATTCCACTCCATTCTTAGTTATTTCTGTTCTCTCTTTTGTTTTTCCTCTTTCTTTATGGATTGGCATTACTCTTTCTTCACATGTTTTGGTTTCTTTGCCATTTTTTTTCTCTCTTTCTTTATTTCCTATCTTTTTTCTCAAGTCTCTCTTTTCTTTTCTTTCCTCTCTACTTTCATTCTTTAGCATTTCTTTTCTTTCTTTATTCTTTGTTTCTTTGACAATTTCTTTTTGTTTATGGTTTTTTCTTTGTCTTAATCTCGTTCTTTAAGCATTTACATTTTCTGTCAGTGACAGTTTCTTCATTTCTTTATAATTACATTGTGTATCTTTTAATATACTTCTCAGGTAATGTCAACTACAATGTATATTAACCTCTCCAATCCCATGCTCTTTCTTTTCTTATTTTCCATTCCATATACTATAAGGATTGCGAATCTCTTTTACTATTGTATACCAACGTCTGGTCAGGAATTGATGAATCAGACATTACATCGTTAATACATTTAGCTCAGCATCGCTTCCTTACTTAACTATTATCTGCGGAGTAAGGAGTGGCGGCCCATCATGACACGAGGCACTATAGCATCCAAGGCGTCAGAGAAGATGAGTTCTGCGGAGAATCAATATCCGCTCATTATTGTCCATATTACGTTACAAATCGCGATGGGGAAGTTTCCTTTTTGTTACTCTATGTCAGCAAACAATAACGCTCAACGGGGATAATTCAATACTGTTTTTGTTGAAAATGGACAGTAAAAGATACCAGAGTCTGAATGAACATCATATGATGATTGATGAGGCGTTCAATGATTCCAATCTTCCTGAATTCGGCGAGCAACTAATATATATCAGAGATTAGGTTTTTGTTTGGGATGATTTCCAATGATGTTCATAAGAACTATAGAGATCTGTGGGTATTATGAATCGACTTTGTATCGGAAATGTCACCGAGTTCTTACAAGATTAATGCCTTTCTTACAAACAAAAACCAAAAGAAAATTTGCGGTTGACTTTACATGAAAAATGAAAGCGTTCCAAAATTATTCAAGAATAAACATCACATAGTCGCATTTTTAGTCGGCCTTCGAGCTCATACCACTAGTCTACGAGTCATAATACCGAGTATAACAATGAAAATCAGTGACAAGTATCACCATCAAAACTCAAACATGACTATAATCTACAATAAAATTCACTCACAACAACTATCACCATAAAAACTTCAACGCAATATTAATTTACTCTGAAAAACTCTCGCGCAATGATCATCACTATAAAATAAATTACGCACAAAATTTATTTCTATGAAAAACTCACGCACATTAACACTAGCGCTCGCACAATAAATACCACGATTAAAATTAAAACTCACGCATCATAATTTACTATGACCATCAAAACGCACAATAACCATCACCATCAAAAACTCAGTCACACACATCATTATTTTTGCACTGAAAACTCACGCACAATAATTAACTCCAGCCAAAACTCATGCACACAAATTTCACCTCAAAATTAACGCACAATAATCATCATCAAAAACTCATGCATCACTATTTTGCCCTGAAAACTCACGCATAATAACCATCACCATCAAAACTCACGTACAATAATATCTTGTATTAGATATACCATCAAAACTACTAGCCTCATTTACCGCTACAATAGTGCACGCACAATGATATCACCATACATAATCCCGCACAGCAATACGAACACCATCATGAAAAACCCTAGCACTTTAAATGATACCACTTAACACATTTCGCTGGATATATCAGATTATGATAACAAACGATTTCAGCACAGCATATAGAGATTTGTGACACTGCCCTGGTAACCGACTGGCTTAAGTTGAAGAGGCGATCACAGGGACTTGCTAGACAAAATTAAATGTGAATCGATAGGCTTACCACAGTATGCTCGAAAACTTGTTAATCTAATGTCTAGGAACTGTACTGAATTTATTGCCCGACTTCAGGAACGCCATGAGCTGTGACTATATAATTATGACGTCACTGAATACTTGTATTACGTGTGTTAGAAGAGCTATGTCTAAATAGCTTTTAAAAAGAATCCAGCAGGTAGCTTTTGTATGATAAATGTCATTACTATTACGCCATGTTAACAACATTGTCATTTCCTATGGTTAAATATACACTTTTCTTGATAAAAGATTATGATGAAAAGGTCCAGTAAGGTTTTTATAATTGATTTTAAAGAGTATAAGATTAAAGAACGCTTCTAGCTTTTTAAGTTGGCAGCTAAGAATAGTGGTCCACTCCTTGATAGGCTATGGAAAAGGGAGTAGTTTTCTATAGATATACCCTTTAGTTTTTCTTTTCCATCAATGACCATCATGTAATGTATCTCTGTATTAAAACGGTACAAACTTGTCAATTAATGTTTTAATCCACGATAACTGTGAGCTTTTAAGCATAAAAAGAAATTTACTATAGTTATATTTTATTAAAACATGTGAGCATATTTATTCCAAACCATCTGTTGGTGTTAACTTGACAAACGCACGCTTTTTCATATTTTTCTGAATGGCAGGTATAATCAAAGTACATAAATACCAATGGAAGGTGATTTTGTATTTTGCAAGATTATCAATTGATAATAAATGTATATATTTTAATTCTCGGTAGAAAAGCATAAGAATGAAAAAGAGTAACGAATGATGTCATTCTACATTTTGGTCAACCCACTCACAGTGACTTTGTCACGCTATGCTACGGTACTGGCTATGGCACGTGCGTGTTAGAAATACGGCAGTGTTTTTTTGAAAGTGCAATAATGATGTTTATAATATTATTTTATAAAACGCAAACAGTTATGTTTTCAAGAAAATAATGTGTAAATATATTTTGTCTGAATTACTTAAAAAGCACTGAACTATACTGTTGTGCGCATGGATTTTGATTGCTGTTCTGAGAGGTTATTGCAAGAGCAAATTGCGGTTACCAAAATTTGTCACTTTCGTTATGA
The DNA here is from genome assembly GCF_026571515.1 of Ruditapes philippinarum. NCBI lineage: Eukaryota > Metazoa > Mollusca > Bivalvia > Venerida > Veneridae > Ruditapes > Ruditapes philippinarum. The sequence continues at coordinate 29,954 of NW_026865856.1, forward strand.
TTGATCATGAAATCCTTTCTATGGTCATTCGCACAGTATATCTGCTCTGGCATGTACAAAAATTATAAGTTCCCTGCGAAAGTGAAGACAACTATTGCACGGCAGCATGCCCAGGAGCGATGCGGTGGCTCAACTTTGCTCTGGTAAATTCTATGTGGCTTACTACCTTGATCCAGAGTGAAAACTACCAAAACCATACCACCATTAGCAAAAGTTTACTAAAGAAAACAATGCACAATAAAATACTTGTTTTATCTGAAAGTGTGACCATTCAAAACATGTTGTCTGGCAACAACGACAATTTAGGTAAATTTCATCCAAGAACATTTGTGTTCTGAATCTCAGCAATTCTCAACAAAACAGAAACTTAAACAAAGGTAAATTGGAAAAACAATTATAGTAGTATTGACAATTCCACGCGAAAGACTAAATGAGTAAATAATGACACACCCGTATATATTTTGATCGATGAGATAATTGGATTGCACCGTACACTCTCAGTCAAGTAGACGCTCTTTAATGAGCGTGTTATTTGCTTAAGCGCTATGGATCTTTTTTATGTTCGTGGTTTTCAGTATTCTGAGGCAACTGTAATCTTTTTTCATCTGTTTTTCTATGCTTTTTATGCTTTGTAACACCGCACTTTGGGGTCAAACGCACTTTGGGGTCCAACCTTAAAGTGCGTTACGTACTTTGGGGTCCGACCCCATAGTGCGTTACGCACTTTGGGGTCCAATTTCGACCCCAAAGTGCGTTTAACAGGTACATATGCATTTTTTAACATCAGGCAAACGACCGCACTTTGGGGTCAGAGAAAATTTATGTACATTATGTTTTAAATAATAAAGTGTAGTCAAAGCCAATGGTAAACAAAAATCAAGGTATTAAATAGACACAAAACATGGCCCTGAATCAATAGGGATTTAAATGGTCCTGATAAGTAAATGAAGAACTTTCACAAAATAAATCACCAAATAAAGAATTTGTATCAATTAACTTAAAATATGTTTTTCTAAAATTTTCCATTTATTCTAAAAGAATGTACACCTTTCATTTACTCCATTGTTTTTAGCTAAATGCATCATTTTCCCGTTTGTTATTTACACATTTTACAGAAATATGATAGTCTTTGCATAGACAAAGGAATAAATTCTGGGTAATCTTAGTAAGACATTTCAGTAAAAAAAATGCCTGATAATATTTTAAAATAGCCATTTATTTAGCTAAATGTGAAACATAAGAAACTTGACTAGGTGAAGATGTGGCTTTAAGTAGTAGTCCGTACAGGTATTACTGAAAATATCAACTATTTAAGTAGTCGCACATTAAGAGCGAGCTTCAGAATAATGTAAAATTCTCACTAGGGGTATAGAGGGGAGTGTGGGGTATCGATCCCCCCGAGGGTTAAAGATAACATTTTAGAGGCCCATTATGCTTTTATTTTTTTTTCTTCAGCTTTTTTATTTTGATGTTCATATATATTATCAAAAAATACACATTGGCCAAATTACCTGAACCATCTTTTTCATCTGTTTGCTTTTTGACAATGATGAGTACAGTTATAGTGATACGTATTTTTATATGGAAGTCAAATACTAGTACTACATTGTTTTGACTACTTTTATGACAAATAATTTCACATTTATCGCTACTTTATTCAGGTAACAAGCATCTTACATTTCTCTGATACCATTATTTTAACATTATAAAATTCGTCCTTCTAAAGAAGTATGTAAGATTTCCCATTAAAAAAGCCTCTGGCGAACGGTTGTTACAGAGCTTATAAAAAGTTTGTTGATAAGCTTAATAATGTATTTGTAAAAATCACTATTTATAGTCCGCTCGAAAAACTTGATGTTTCACCAGAACATTGCAATAGAGTATATTTATAGTTCTTTGGAAAAAAAATATTAACTGCATTTTATTTCATTCCTTACATATTTTAAATGGAGCTCAACATGGCAACAAAAGTTATCAAGTAAATGACTGACAGAACGGGATATTTTTCGCAGCATCTTTTAACTTTAGGAATACACAATTTCTGTACTAGAATATTTTGAACGGTGGCAAAAAATGACATTTGCAACTCTTTTTTTTTGTTTTTTGATACTTTTTTTTGTTTTTGTCGTACATATTTTTTGGGGGTTTTTTTTTGTTTGTCGTACATATTTTTTTTAGTTTTGCATACATATTCGTTTTAGTTTTGCATACATATTCTTTTTTAGTTTTGCATACATATTTTATTTGAGTTTTTTGTACATATTTTATTTTTTATTTTTTTTTTTTACTTTTTTTTTTCGTACATAATTTTACATGACGCCATATGCAAAGTAGAGGTTTGGATAATTACGCCATTTGTAAACACCATTTTCAAACACTTCGCCATCTGTAAATTACAGTACCCCGTTTGCAAACGCGATTTGCAAATACTAACATTTTCATTTTTTGAGGTATCAAAAAGATAGCAACACTTTTTAGTATATATATACAGAGACATAGATATTATCTATGTCTGATATATACATGTACATGTATATACATGTATATATATTTTTTTCTTAATCAGTGGAATATAAGGACCTATTTAGATCTTTTATTGTGCATTATTATAATACACCAGTCATTTGTAACCACCTCCTTTGCCCCCGGGGGAGTGCGGGTTAAAAAAGAATCGTGTTTTAATGTCTGCACTGTTCCGGGGCATAAGGCAGGAATGTTATTATCTGAATATCCACCGCAGGGCGAAGATTTTACCATTGGTCGACTTGGTTTACAGTCAATGCCTCCCCCCCCCCGCTATTCTCAGGGGGTGGGGTTGAGTGGTGCATATTCATGGAATAATAACTGATCACAAATCAACAGCCCTTTCCAAAACGACATTAATATAATAGCATATAATAATAATAAAAAAAATAATTATATAAAATACATATGATTTAAAAAATGGGCCGTAAAAGGTCGGCCGAAACCAGACTTGCGCGGCCAAAAACGACTGGGCCGATTCCAAAAATGGGCCGAAATGTGACCAAACCATTGTGCTAGCTTTTTATACTCAACTATGGGCCTGTTATGAGATGTGAAGGCTGTTTTGATTGGCTAAAATATGTACGCAAAACAAAAATAAAATATGTACGAAAAATTTTAATAAAATATGAATGCAAAACTCAAAAAAAAAAAATAAAAAACTATGTATGCAAAACTTAAATAAAAATATGTATGCAAAACTTAAATAAAAATAAATGCAAATGTCACTTTTATGCCACCGTAATTTTGTTATATGAACGCAATTTTAGGATATTTAAAGTGGTAAAATTAATGAAACTTTTATCACTTAAGCATCATCAAAGTATTGACCGCCATCTTGAACACACCTTAAATATTTCAATGTCGAAGATCGAAAATAAGTCAGTTCTCAGTATTTAAGCAGAACTCAGATTACACCTTTAGACTTCTGGAACCCAAAGTGCGTTGATATGTAGCATATTAACGCACTTTGGGGTCAATTTCTCGATTTTGACCCCAAAGTGCGTTTGACCCCAAAGTGCGGTGCGAAGTTTAACCAACTTTGAGGTCGGACCCCAAAGTGCGTTTGACCCCAAAGTGCGGTGTTACAATGCTTTTAAACCTTTTGAATTGTTCCAGTGCATAAGTGAAAATCGTAGACATGGCAATACTGAGTAAAAAGAGCCAGATGCTTGCTACGAAAAGTTCACACAGCCAAAATCATTTAGTCGCAATTTGGAATGATCAACGCATTAAGTTTGTATTTTAATCATCTTTAATATTTCAGTTCAAAGGGGGTAATTGCGTTTAACTTTGTTACTTTTACTCAAATTAACTTCCGTGGTTGACGAAAAAGGAAAATTGTTCAAGTAAAAGTATGAACGATACTTCAAGAGATAAATTCATTTCGTTGTTTCACGTAAAGTACGATTCAAGAAAGAGATTTACTTAAAGTATATGACATCTCATCACATGGTGACATAAACTCTTGTTCCGCATTTAATACTTAATTAAATGGCAAACAATTTTCAAATCTTAAGAACATTAAATTTTTAGAATATATGAATAAGCGTTACCCTGCAAGCGGCAACAGCCGAGTGAAATCAAGGTCAGCCATCCGATCATGTTCTGCTGTGTTCCCTATTCGGTCAGTAGTATTTTTGAAAACTTTCTTAACAATGATAAAATGATGAATGGTTTAGTTAAGGTTTAAAAGGTTTTAAATATATTTAGCGTGGTAAAGCTTTAGAGATTTCGTTACTCTGCACTGTTTCCTTTCACAAAAAACGTCTACAAAAAACACCTACAATAACTTTAGATACTTATTGCTATAAAAAGACTAAAATCTTGCAAATTGAGATACAAAGAACCATTCTGAAAATGTTTGCAATAATTGCTTACGTCATAGAACCTGATTTCACTCTAGGGATCCATTCCATAAAATTCCACCCACCCAATTTATCTAAAAACAGAATTTAATGACATGCCATTGAGGTATCACAAATGAACGATAAAGAACTGTAATAATATTACACTGTATGACTGAAAGAATTCTTTTTTGCATGTCCTTTTATTAACAAAAAAATGTTATATATTTGTGGCTATTTGGGTAACGTTGGAAGTTCGTTTCTCTTTCTAGTTTATGATCTTATTTGTTATTTTTATCATTGTTCTATCAAAACGTTTTGTATGTCCTTTTATTTAAAACAAAATGTTATATATTTGTGGCTAGTTGGGTAACATTCGGTGTTTGATTCTCTTTCAAGTTTATGATCTTATTTGTTCTTGTTATCATTGATCTAAACGTTTTCTCTACGGGCATATTACTTATACTCTCTACCTATTAACTTGTTTGTTTGTTTGTTTGTCTCGTTTTACACCGATTTCAATACATCTTTGTCATGTCTTAGCGGTCGGACCACATAACCAGATTCCAGGAAAACTAACCAGCAGTTACAAATTTTTCCACAAGTGACCAACTACTAATCTTACATGCTTTCTGAATCGGCGGTCAGTGTCCGAGATAAATTGAAATTTCACCTCACATGAGGATCGAGCCAGGGACTTTAATGCTCTCAATGTCAATCGAAGCCTATGGACATAACCAAAGTCGTCAGATCATGTATTGTGCTAGGGCTAGCACTGTGGTGTCGTCAATTCATGTATTGCTGTGGCTAGTTTATGTATTATGCTACGTTTAGCACAATGATGTCGTCCGTTGCGGTAGTGTGCTATAGCTAACACAGTGGTGTCGTCATTTGAGGTTGCTACACAGTGGCGTCGTTGGTTGAGGTATTGTGCAATGGTTAGTCTCTTGGAAACAACACATACACACTAAGCCATGCGGCTCGTACATTTTCGAACTCATATCGACGAAAAAAAATACTACCGAAGTGCATTCTTGGAAATTGTATACGCAAATTAATCATTTTTACAATTCATACATGTCTTGCAGCTTAGGATTAACACAAACCCAAGCGTCGTTTCCTGAATAATAAAACAAGTTTCTATTCTAGTCCATTTTCCAATTTTTCTTTCATTAAAGCGCTTCACTATCAAGAAGGCAAATATGATCATAAATTTATACACTAATAAAATACATCAATAGTTCTAAGAATAGTTCTAATATTTCACATTGTCAAGTTAAAGTGCATCGTATTTTAGATTGATAATCAGGACATTTTGATATTCTATTTTTGTCACTAAAATTAAATTCAAGCACAGCTTCATATTCAATCAAAGTAGCGGGTGATTGTTTTTGCTCGTCTTAACAAATTTTATGTAGCAACCGTTTTAGCCATGTTTATTTTTGTTTGCAATAAAAATTGACAACGTCTACGATATTGCGTAAATCACCAACAATTATATGCATGAAAAATTTTGGAATCAATAAACCGTGATAACGCTTTGTTCTTGCTTTGAAAAACAACATGGCTCATTTACATCACAAGCTATATTTTAAGTAGAGAAAATATTTATTGATATAAATATACATATATTCATTTTATCGTGATTGCTAGTTTAACATTAAATACGTAAATTAAAGGTTAAACGTTCATTACCAAATTGGTCTATAAAATAAAAAAAATGAGATTTTATTCATCGTATAATTAATGTTCTATTGCACGTGATCACGTGTGTGAAACAGAGACTTAAATTACAGAACTATGAAGCTGCATGGTCTGAAATAAGGCACAGATAGAATACTACAGTCTCTTCTTCAGGACAAAGTTTTATTTAAGGCCCATTATACACCAAAAATGCCTTTTTTATTTCTCAAAACTTTTTAAGTTTTTTTTTTTATTTCTGGTGTCATGCTATAGTTTTCCGAAAGTAAATTATTAGCGAAGTACCTGAACTATCTTTTGCTACTGTCTCTTTTTGTCAATAAATACAGTTATTAGAGATTTAGTATTTTGTATGGAAGTCATATTACTACTTTGTTTATATTTTGTTATTTTTATGACATTCAGTGCTATTTTCTTTAGGTGTTTAGCATTTGTCATGTTCCAAAACCATTAATTAAATGCAATTTAACTAAATTTAAAGAAAGAAGAAAGAGATAATTATTTATGGGGCATAATGTGCCTTTTAAGGTATTCATACGTGCTTACCAATGCCAGCAAATAAAAAAAGAATTTTTAAATTTGATTTTAAGGTATACAAACATTTAACTGATTATCCTTGTATTCCAGTCATTAAATGTGCTGGTATATAATTCTAACATAAATTAGTACTGAAACAGTGTTTGACTAAAAAAACATCCCGTAGATGACTGTGTACACTGCTTTATCAACAAGCACAATAATATACAATGTAGAAACAAAAATGTAGTGGTTTGATTAGAGCTAATATCTACTTTTGTGACCCAAATATAAACAAATTTTATTGATCATTTCAACTTAGTACACTTTAGTTTGTCTGTTGAAGATACAGCAAATTAGGTCACTTATTTTTTGACTAAACTCCGTGTGATATATATAATTCGAGTACGCTTGTACCCAGCTTAAGATGTTCATGTACGTCATTAATCATATCATTTTTTGCCTTATCGGTGAATATTAGTTGAAGTACCATTTTATCTCCGATAAATTAGAACCAGTAACGACATTTTCACTACAAGCGACGAATTTTAACATTTATTTCCCTATCGTGCACTGATCATTTTACACTATCACTTAAGATTTAGTTGTCAACAAAGAACACTTCCTTCTGATGAACAAGGCTATATATAGATATAATGGTTGGGTGGGCGTATTTCATTTCTAAGAGCATTCAGTCGGGTTTTAATAAAATATTGATTAATTGTTGTAATATACTAGTACTAGATAAAATCATTTTCAAAAAAAAATTCAAAAAGAAAAAAAAACAACATTAAAATGTTATTTTAAAAATCGGCTGATTGACGTATCTCAGTTATAGTTAGAGTCCATTCGAGGGTAAAATACAAGAATCGTTCATATATTTCTACAAATAAACCTCTTTGTATGTTAAAAGTTAGATATCTTACCAATCATATTTCATCGAAACCCAAAGCTTTTTTTGAATTTTGGCTGCCATTTTGATTTTTAGGATGTGGTCATGGACAGACATCAAACTAGGATAATCCAAAGTGGTTTGCTTGAAGAATTAATAGAATGATTATGTGTAGTGTGTACTTTGGTTCTAACTATTACACTTTATTCTGCTATTCTGCTGGTGTAATTCAGCCAGCACATCCGACTGATCAAAATCTGCACTGTTTATAATTCTCTAAAACTGATAAATAGCTTGTCCAAATTGGAAGATGATTGACAATTTTTTTTTATGAAATTCGGCAGGTTAAGGGTTGTTGTTTTTTTCCCTAATAAACTCCAATTGTTTTCAAGGTATACGGTCATCAGAAAAATGGTTACTACGAAGTGCAACGAAGATTTTCGAAGCTCACGTCAGAAAATGACCTATTTCCGAATTTCCGATAGTGTAGTACATTTGAGATGATTGGATTGGAAGTTTGTCATCGTGTACGTAATTGATAGCGAACAGCTTTAATTTGATGAAAGTGACGTTACAGTCTAGTGCATCATTGTCCTGGTAACCGACTGGCTAAAGTGAATGACCCAAAAAACATTGCTAGACAATTTAGTTAACATCAACGAATCTTCATTCGTCTTACAGCGTTTCTTGGAGGCTGGTAAAACGGTGTTTTGAAATATTTCCACCCACAGACACTTGGGGTGTGGTGCTCAAAACGCATTTAAATTCCAAATGAAATGTATATATAATATTATTATAACGTTGAGATATGATTTTTTTCAAAACGGCATACATTATTTTTTATGATATATATGATAAGTACATGTGCTTGGCAAATATACATTTAATTTGGAATTTGAATGCGTTTTGAGCTCCGCAAGCCAAGTGTTTGTGTTTCCACCTCTATCTCTAGGAATTTCAAATGCTCAAACACTTATCTTCAAAAAAGCTTTCAGAATGAATCTCTAGTGCGACATTATGACTCAACACTAATCAAACAATTAACATGATAACATCGGAAATCCCATTGTGAAATGTTGAAAGACAAATATGAACACACCCTGTTACAATTTGATCGATGATATAATTTGTTTGCACCGGTTAGTCTCTATGAAACAGACGCTCTTTAAAAAAGGATTCTGATGTTTGCCCAACAATATACCATACTGAACACTGAATTATTGCAGTAGTATTGTTAATTATTTTAAAATAACTTTGATTATTTTGGTACAATTAAAAAATACTTAAGCATGAGTCAGGTTTGATTTATACGAATTTATTTTAGTTTGATTGTGAATGATTCATGAAGCTGAAATTGTGAATTCGTGAATTCCTTTTGGAAACGTGAATTCACGAAGTTGAAATTGTGAATACCCGAAGATGAAATCGGAAATTCATGAAGCTGAAACGTCCCCATGGGTCTTTCATAATTATTAAAACACTCTCGAATCGTTTTTTGGAACCAGTCAGTACTAGGCAATGAGTGTAAACACATGTTTTGTCCTGACCGGGTTTGAAGCCACACAGCGAACAGGATTACTTGTAAGTCCGACGCGTCAACCACACGGCCACACCGCCACAAATGCTCAAATATTTATCTTCAAAAAGGCTTTCCAAATTAATCGGAAGTGCAACATTTTGATTCAACAGTAAACAAACAATTAACATGAAAACATTACAAAATCCAAACACAAATATGAACACACACCGATGATTCAAATTTGTTTGCACTGGTTAGATACTTTAATGAGACAAAATGAGAATATAATTACAAAATCACAAGAATTTACCATAATTTCCATATAGTCTTCGATTTTTATGGAGTCTCGTTTGTGTTTTTTAATAAAGATGTACATGTAAAATTTCTTTTTATTTTAATTTTTTCTTTTGTACTTTAATCTCACAAATGCCAATAGGTAGTTATATCAATGTCTTTCAAATATAACATAGAATACGCTTGCTATATTCATAGCTGATAAGTATTTGTTAGTCACGACCGGTAAAAAAATATCATGAAGTATTCCAGGAAAATTACAATCAACAGAAACCAATTTGTGAGTATATTCTATACATGTAAGCATAGTCAATTCAAGTGTTGTGATTTCAAGTCTCTAACATTACTGATAGAAACTGTAACTTTAAAACAAAAGGATTCATGCACACAAAATCGGCGAGGAAGGGGGTTGGCGTTGAGATAGGGTAACTTTTAATATTGCTATAATAAACATATTATTACCATTTGTAACCTTGTTGTTACAGTTGCCCCTCTTAGAAATAGTGCATGCCGTTCATTATTGAGACTTTAAATGTTGGGTTGTTTTGTTGTTATTGTTTATTGTTGTCGTTGTTTTTTTTTTAGTTTATATAAATTGTATATAAATTTACGTTTTTTTCTTGTATTTGTATACATGTATTATAATATATAGTTAATAAACGAGCGAAATTCCGGATATGGACATTCTTTTCAGTACTAGCGCACTGATGAAATGAGCCGTGTCACGACAAAACCAACGTAATGCGTTTGCGACCAGCATGGATCCAGACCAGCCTGCACATCCGCGCAGTCTGATCAGGATCCATGCTGTTCGCTTAAAAACCATAGACTGATAGCGAACAGCATAGATCCTGATCAGACTGCGCGGATGCGCAGGCTGGTCTGGATCCATGCTGGTCGCAAATGCATTATGTTGGTTTTGTCGGGACGCGGCTCAAATAATGTAGCAGACAAGTAATCCGTTTTGAACTCATGGCGTATTTTCTGTTATTGGCAAATTAACAAGTTATACAACATAAGTTTATGCCATTATCCTTTAGCTGTCAAATTTTTATCTTTATTAATAGTGTACGTCATTTATAAGCTTTGTTGACGCCAATGGTTTTATAAGCAGTCACTTTTTTATATATATATATATATAACGGCCATCGAAATACATCGCTTATGTAATAATCTTTTTTTATATATACAAAATTGGTGTTAAAGTAATAAACTTAAATACAAACGCCTACTTTGCATATTTGTGTGTATGAAAATCAGTGTGTTCACTCTACATGTCTATATCAACATTATAAGATACCACAGTTTTTAACAAGATGAAAAAGTAGTTTTCAGTTAGTTATATCCTTGTCACAGACAAGCATGCATTATTTACATGTGTATCCAAATAGGCACCTATGTTTTTTGGCTTTAAAATGTCATTTAACTTATTGTTAGCTTAACTTAAGTTATATTTCTATGATTAAGCACTCTTAGTATTTGAGTATCGGCAATAAAACCTACCCATGTATAAGCAATACTCCTGATATCGCAAGAGAGTTTCAACTTGATTCCAAAGAAAGCGATCGTATGTTTTCCTGTCAAACATCGGATTGTGAATAATAGCCGAGATGCCCCGATTGCCAAGAAAGGTACATATGTGCTTCTAAACAGGCTTGCAATACATGGCACAGTGTTGGTTTTTGCCACTGTGTATAAAGTAACCGACAAAGCTGCGCATCCGGTCAATCTAACTAGGTTTTAGGCTCAATTTTAATATATTTATTTAATTGACTTACAATGGATATTTCCAAATTAACAATAGGAAATGTCTATTATTCAAATTTAGAATGGGTTCAGTCAACTTCGGTGTAACATTGCCACAACTGCCTATTTCCAGTATGAAAGACATAATAATAATTATTAACTTCAAGTAAGTGTTTTCATGTTTTAAAAGTGTGAATCGAAACTTTTTACTGTACTGGTATCGGTATTAAATACATTTGCTTTTAAAAAAGATATTGAAAAGGACAAAAATTAACTCTTGTTTATTGAAAAATGTAGTTTTGTTTGAAAGGAAACACCAGCCAAGCAACAGTTTAACATCATTACACATAAATGTGTATCTTGCCATGTACGCATTAGCTTTTTGCTTTAAAGCTACATACCTCCAGATGAGTCACAATATTCCAATAAAATCAAACTTGAGAAAAAAATTCTTCTAAGATGTAAGGAAAAGTAAAATGTTTCAAGATTCAAGTAAAATTGTGCATATTATGGGCGATTAATGACTGATTTTTCAGTATTTACAACTATATTTCTACTGCGTTACTAATGCAAGTAAAGGCTATTTATGCATATTTTGACCATTTTTTAGTAATTTACGTGATTTGTAAGTGCCATTGATAATGTGTAAATTGCTTTCTTTTGGTTACTTCACAATATTACACATTCAAATACATTTTCAAAAAAATCATGAAAATTAGCATAAATCTGGAGGCGTGCTGCTCGTTTGTAGCGTATTTTATCTTACACAGTAAAATTGAATCACCAGCAAGCATGCAAATACCCTATACTACCCAAATATACGAAGAAACAACCAAAATCCACTAGAAACAAGTTCAGACAACCGCAATATGGGCTTGCCGTAAGCTACTTATAAATATATTTCCGTATTCACCGGTATGCAAACACGTTGGTCTAGCAGTTACCACGCTCTAAAATACTTTCACCTGATACTCGAATGTTTCACATTCCGCTGACTGGTGAACAATAATTGATTATTCCACAAAACCATTGACACACAGCGTCTATTGAATTCTTTCTATACTGTTGACCCTGATGTTAGACAGAAGCAACTATATAATTCCAAATTAAGACACACATATTCGATTTTTACTTTATTCGCTGATGCTAAGGGCTCTCGTAGATTTTGACCAATAACACGCTCCTGTATGAGGGAGTCGTGAACCTATTTCAGGGTCTGGTACGTAGGGAAATTGTTACCAATAACATGCTCCTGTGATATGATAGGGAGTCGGGAGAATAAAGGTACTTTGTTCCTTTAGTGTAAAAAATGTCACAAGTATCATTAATGAAAAATGTTCTCTTTTCATTGGTTAAATTGTACCAATCAAAGAATTGTAGTTATAAAAGACATGTTCTAGGCGGGGTGATGGGACATAAGATATATCCACCTAATTGGCAATAAGGAACTGTATTCTTTAAATATTTAGTGACCGCGTATAAACTCCTGATCATGAATTATTATTTCAATCATTTTAAGAAGGACCCATTGGATCTTTTGGGCAAAATAAAGACGGTTAAATCATAAGTATTATTAATTGCCTTTTTTGTGATATTTACTAAGATTTGCAATGAATAAAAATTATGGTGCTATGATACGTACACACAATGTGATAAACGAAATCACAGTACTATTTTTGCAAGCCTATAGAATTCAATGTGCGACCTGTCTTATGATTACTATAGTACCTGCTTTTTCAGATTACAGTGCCATTCTAAGAACTAATATACATGTATCTTAAACATGAAGAAGACTCGAATATATATCCACTGTGCTATAGTGCACGAGAACATAGTGCCACCCACCCTCTACAATGATAACAATAACTGTCAATATGTTACCTGTATCACACCAGATCGACCGAAAAAGATACACAAGTCATATTGAAAGCAAATTGACTTTAAATGCTTCAAAAATCAAACTAAGTTTACTTCACTTTGTTTTAGTCCGTGTGGAAGATATTTTTTTCCAATTTTAAGCAGGACAAGGACAAGACCCTTACGCAAAGGTCGGTAATATGAAGAGAAGTCAAAAGTCTAACTTTATATACATGTAAAAACACAATAAGAGATATTTCATACCTAGCGTTTCAGGGTGATAGAATATTTTAATGACTAAGAATAAAACGCAAGAAAATCTGCATGTCTAACGTATAGAATACGTTGAGCAGATTTCTTTTTAAGGTCTACAAATTTGTTAGAACATGTATCCTTCTTACCATTTTAATATTAAATCAAAAGAACATAAAATCTTTGAATGGAATTAAGACATAGAAAATATTCTTTCATTCACGTATTGGGCTTTACGAACGTATAATATAAAAAGTAAAGCTTTTATTCAAGAATCGAATACTCCCCGCCGAAAATGTAAAAGGCATTTATTTCCGCAATAATATATATCAAAATCTGTACCATAAATTATGTATATATCGTATATAAATTTTAGAAAGTGTTAAAAATTAGAACAGCCTTTCTCTGAAATCTTGATATAAAATCCTGTTTTCTCTAATTACATGTATTGTGATATACATATATATTGTTTGCAAGAAAAGTGCAATTTTATGTTGTTTTCTAAAAAACGCGGTATATAAAGTACTGATTATATGTCATTAAATAAATAAAGTTATAATAGTAACTTACCATGATGCCAGTCCTTTTAATAGCTATCATTCTTCCTATAAAGCATCAATATTTATAGTTAAATAGTCCACTGTGATATTGTCACAGACATTTAATGGCGTATTGTTATAAAAAGTCCAATATTTGTTTAAAATCTCCAATATTTGTTTAACTAGGCAAACAGAACCAGGTCTGTTGAAAATAATTTCTGTAATTCCAATTCGTTCTTGGCAAAACTTGTTATGGATTCTTACAATTGACGGCTGTCACGAATTGGAGAAATAATTTTCTATAAATAGTTTTTAATGTTTTCTCCTTGACAGCTACGTGTTTATATAATTATTCAACAAAATAATGCCTACCACTGTCGAAGTAAAAAAGTATCCATTTCAGTCCTGAATAACGAATTAAAAATCCATTGCAATATCTAAGTAATAAAGTATTTCTTTAGAAAATACCATTGTTTTAATATGACCAATATCGCTGTTCATTCGGAATTAATTTTCACTAACAGCCCTATCTTACGAGGCTTTCTTTTTTTCGCTGAATCACATAATGTAAACCAATTGTATCAATAGTCGATGTGACGTTTTAAGAGAGAGGGATACCACTATATGATCCACCGTACGAATGCTGCCTTTCAGTCGCAGAATGGATGAGTGTGCTTAATACAATATTGATTTCTGTACGACGCAATACATCGGATAGAAAAAATTGTCTGTTAATATTGAATTATACTTTCAAAAGCATTGGAATTGCGTCTACAAAATTCATATTTGCTTAATTATTTTTCTGTGTTTCATAAAAAGGCATAAGCAAAGTATTTTCATGCATGGATTGTGTACTTTTAGAAAAGTTAAAATTTTAACCGATTGCACGAAATGCCAGATCTATGTATTGCAAATAGTTCTTGCGTTCAATGGCGGTTATGAATGGAACAAAAATCTATATTTCACTCTCAGAGCGCCTGCCAAACAGGCGTTCTGTTTTTAGCTTCAAACCCACTAAGGAATAATTGAATATCGTTTTCTCAAGCAAATACGCTGCTTTAAGAGCTAGAAAATATTACCTTTTTAATTGAATTCACACAAGCATTGTGGTAGCTTAAAAAGACAGAAAATGACTTTTTAAAATAAAAATCAATGACGTCATTGAAAGAAAGAATTCATTTGGCCCTGTTATAAGCGTAAAGAAAAGATATTTCTTAATAATACCACGACGTGTTAGTGCAAAAAAAATTATTTTTTTTAAAACACAAGAATTAGTGTTATTGGTTATTCTTTTAAATAACATAACATTCATCCATGCACATAATTATCTTCAGTTTTAAAAGTCTACAACTTTCTATATCATAGGTATATTTTATTTTTGTATAGTTGTTTAGATATATGATATTATTTTAGATATATGATATTATTTTAATAAAAAAAAACATTTATAACATTTGACGTGTCCATCCGAGACAGATGTTGGACGTTAGATTTGGCACGTGTACAAATATATTGAATATTGAGATATAGGAAGAAAGGAATTAAATGCATGCAGCCACTAGCCAGTTTTGAATGCTTTTAAATGATAGGGATCATGCAAAATAATATAGAATATTCTGTTTTAATGTTTGCCCATTTGACGTAACACCCGTTTAATGTGCCCCACTTCCCCTTTTGTATCATAAGATAGCTCATCCCTCCCCCTATGTCCCCTCCCTCCAACCACGTCCGTTCAGTTTTTAAAGTAGCCTTCCCTGGCGTACAGTTTTGTTAACACTCCCTAGCGTATAGTTCTGTCTTGTAATGTAAAGTTACTTCCCCTGACATACAATTTATATTGTATAAAGTTACATCCCCTGACGTTTAGTTATATCTAGTACATTTTTTTCTTGTTATGACCCTAATATAGCTCTACTTTTCTATTGCCTGGATGTTTAAAATTAGATCTAGTGTTTAAGCTTAAAGTAAACTAGAACGTCAAACGACTTTTTTCAAGCCAGTCTTGTCCTTAAATCTTTGTTTTGTTGTCCAGAAATTACCTTGAATAGAGAAAGAAACGTTTAAATCGACAGGAACCTCAGTCGCTAGATCAGCAAAACCATTCTCAAGGCAATGTCTCCGCAATATTTCACCTTATCTTGAACTGGGATGAAAGTGCATATATAAATGGTCGTCTGATGTGAGCCAGGGGTAGGCTGGACGTTTGTTCTTACCCTTTAATGATATACACAGCATTTGCTAATTCCTCCTCTCCCTTTTTGTTCATTCATAAATTGTTGTCCTGAACTTTATATTAGGCATGTGCATTCTTTGTTTTTGTACAGTTTGTCAAACCATCCCTAGTGTTATGCTTAGTGCTGTAAATACATTTACAATGAAGGTCAATAAACTGTAAGCATGAGTCGACTCAGCTCTGTGTGAATTTTCAGATTTATTGATTTGACGTCAGAGATTTTCTCGCTGCAGCATTTTGGACAAATGTTGAAAGAATCAAATGCATCTAAACGCGCGTCCAATCAAATTTGTAGAAATCATGAATTACCAACAATCGATTCTGTATTCTAGATAGTTCTATGAAACTATTGCTGATAAAGTATACTCTTATGAGACCCTGCACGGAGGGTAGTGGGGAGGGGTATACCAGAATTACCAAATTCGCCGATGCCTTTACATAACAGAATTACTTAAACTTGAGATTCCAAATGATAAAAGCATTTGATGTGTATGCATTGAAATGTGTGCGATATGGAATTAATCTATATCATCAAACACACATGCTATGTGTGTAGACAACAGCTTAAACTGAATTGGAAGCGAAATAAGAGTGAGTTCCAAGGCTGTAGTTTACTTCATTTAGATGAATAAACTTTATTTTCAATATTCGATTTTCTGTATAAATGAAATGTCGAAATTTGACCTTACTTTAGTAATAGATTGTAAAAACACTGTACACTTCGATTGCTACAATTTGACTAAATGGTATATCACTTTAACTACTACATATAGTATGTTAATTAAATGGTATTTTAATTAATAATACATCTTATATATATTATATTCAGATTAGAAAAGATTATTATTGATTCTGTTATGTTTGGAAAAGATAATGTTAATGTATATTGACATAATATAGTTTCAAGTTTAGGTAACTGCAATTTACATGTATATTAAAGCAGTTCCAACATGAATAACAAATTTTATAAATCCTCGCTAGCAGACGACAATATTTAGTCTCTCAACGGATGCCTTTCAGAAAGAACGCTCACGTGGGCGTTACAGAATGGTTTCTTAGAAAGTAATGTGATACTGTATATATATATATTGAGCTGCTCCTATATATAAATATAAAGAAATTGTCACAGAAAACCCAGCCAGACTTTCTTAAAATGTACATACCGATAATATACCAGAAATTCGTGTTTTTGCAATCGACTTTGTTCTGCAGAATGTTTCTATTATTAGAAGAACGCGGGGGAGTTAAAGAATTGATTTTTGTTCCTTCTCAGTCTATGTGATTCTGTCTTGACGTTCTGTGAAGGATTTGCTGGTAATGCGTATATTAAATTGATTTGAGCGTGACCTAGGCCAAGGACGCTTCTCATTGAAATAAATATTTAATTTAGAAATCAAATGGTGTATTTAAGAACAGACTTTGATACATAAAAGTTACAATTAACGCCAACGCGGTAAGATACCATCTGCTGTTCATGTGGCGGGTAAGCAATTCTGAAAGTCATCGAACGACTTGGAAAAGAACACTTACTCTTTCGATTTTTAACGGCAATTCTGTCTAACAGAATCACTGTCCTTTTAAAAACCCACTTCAGCGGTATTGCGATACTTTTTCATAAAGATATCTCAGGGAAATTGGTGTGTATCGTTGAAACCAGCGGTCGTTCGGTCCTTGGATACTTAAATATGGTTTAACAATTTTGTTTTGACAATTTATAGTTTTAAGGCTACTCATTCAAACCGAACCTGCAACATTTTCAATGTTTCTATTTTTGGAATTTTTTAGGGTTTCTATTGTTGACTATTTTATCGTCAGATCAGTATCGTTTTAGCCGTGCGGGAGCCGTAAAAGTCGCTCAGTACAAACAGTCAGAGATGTTATATTTCCTATCCTTGAGGATACGACATTATGGTTGTGTTTGTAGTATTTTATACCTTAGTTTTTGGTATGTTTCTTGTTGTCTTGTTCGAATACTGTACATGTATTACCACCCTTAAGATATTTTGCCTGCTTTATAAATTTGTCTTTGGATGTCTGCGATATGCAGGCTTTATAACCTTTGATCACCTTTCAAAATTCCATTCCATTGTTTTCCTCATTAACACATTCTTTTATTTGTTAACCATGCCAGTTGAGAGAGATGATTTGATATTCTATTTTTTTTAATTACATAACAAACACAAATTCAACACACATGCTCAATAAACGTGGTAGTGCTTGAAAACACAATGTTGTCAGTCGATGTTACTTATAGCTACTCAATCACCGTGTAAGCCCACCACAGGCTGGTAACATTTTTGGGATAAATTTGCCCACTCTTAAACAATCATTTTTGGGTGCTGAACCAAACAAATAAGATAGGCTGATGTTGCTAAAATTGTGCTCATTAACTATAATTTGACATCCGCTTTGTGCCAACTGCTTCAACTGACATATGCTTATAGGAATAATACTGCAGATGTTGCAGGATGGTCCACCGGCCAATACAGTAAAAACGACAACATCTTTTTTTACATCAACGTGATTGAAGAACCACATAAGTCATTAGATAGAAGAATGACGAGTGCAGTGTCACAGACAAGTTTAACACTATTTAAGAGTGGGCAATCTACAACAAATTAAACATAGTAACAAGTTTGTCAAATCCATGTAAAGACGGCTGTGGTTAACATGTAGACAGGGTGGGCATACGTGTGACATCGTTATTTTGCAACATTAATTTCTTTCGTGCACCGTCATATTTATTGCTCATGTGTGTTAAATTTGTTTGTCTAATGAAATTATATAAATAGAATATAATATCATGTCTCTTTACTATATATATTAAAAATTCAAGCATGATCGGGCCAATATTGATACAAATATGAGACCATTTATACATACACACTTTCAAATAATATGTGTTAAGTGTATACTTATTGCAAATATGTTGGTCAAACTCAGCAAAAATGCAGCCAAAGAATGAATGGTCATAAACTCGATATTAAACACTTTCCTGACACTATTACTATAGTGTGCAAAAATGTAGTCAAAGAATGAGTGGTTACAAATTTGATATCAAACACTTTCCTGACACTATTACCAATGTACCTGAACATTTTAATTCTGAAGGGCATTCTATTAAAGATAATTTCGTTCATGCCAGTCGATAAAGGGAAGAACAATTGGGAAAGATTATTAAAAGAAACTGCATGGATGTACATGTATATAAGCTTGGTACCATTTATCCTGATGGCCTGAATTTTAAAATACTTCAATAATTTTGTAGCAATTCTTTATTTTTATTAATAATTTAAAACTTATATGTGCTGGTGTTTTACTTTTTGCAAGCAAAGGTCTGGCTGATTAGTATTATCATGGAACTAAATATAGATTGTATATATATCTGAGGTATTATATTATTTCACATTATCATTTCTAGAATGTCAAAGTTAAAGCAGTCCTTGGTAACCTAGGAGATTTAGAAAGAAGTCTCTTTTAAAATTCATCTAGATACCATTCATTATTAGTTCTCGGTAACTTATGGGGTCCGAGGGTATAATCTGTAATAATCGAAGGCTCCTTCAACAAAACATTCACCTAGATCTATACCAAGCATCGCCAGTCATCGGTAACCTTAGAGGTTAGAGGGCCTAATCCGTTATCTTAATTGTTTGCTAGTGTAACTTTGAATTACATTTACATGCTTCTGAAACTTTTATTTAATCTGGTTAAAACGCAAATATTTACATACTTTTGGAAAGATACATAGTGGCATGTCTCCGCGAACTTTGCTGATTAATTCTTTTTGATGTGTATTTAACTCAATAAACATGCCACAGATCTAGATATACATATATGTGTATATCTATGAAAATGCACACCTTAATTCTCTATCACTGTCGCACATGTTATAGATAAACGTTATCTAGAGCAGTGCATATAGTGGCCGTTACGATTCTGTACAACACGTATAGGGGACGGTAAAAACGGAGTGTAGCACTTACTCACAACAACAACAACAAAAAGCCATTTCCGGAACACGGTGGACTGGAAATTCATTTCCGGTTTCAAGAAAAAATAGTTCCATTATTTATTCGAAAACTGCCTCCTATTTCTCTGGAGCACAGAGGAAAGTATATTTAATTCTATTGTAAAAATATCACATAGATATACAATACATAAAAGAAAGATTAATTTTTCAAAGAATTCTGATAAACTTGCACCGCGTAGGAATAGACCTACTTGACGTGGCTGGCGAAGTGTCGGCAATAGTTGAAGTTGGCAATTTTCTTGCAGTTATAGAATAAAGTGACTTGAAAATGGTGAGTTTATTATACGAACTATGTAGCATTTAAGATTATTTATCTGCTGTATGTCATGTTATATGCTGATGGTAATATTCAACTTGTTATTTTCTAATCAAAATGTTTGAGTCTTGTTTAGTTTAGTGGGTGGAGTATGTAAACATAGCAATGCATTGCAAATTTATTCAGTATGACAGAACCAGATATGAAAGAGTGGTATCTTAATTGTAAGGTTATTGATAAAGCCTTTATAGAAGATTGACTTGATCTCTAGACATTACGCTTTTGAAATTAATACACCTTTACTTTGAATAGAAAGCAAAATGTTCCCTTGAGCAGGCTGTCAATTGTTTTCCTTTTATAAGTGACACAAGTGACAGCTGGTATAAGGAGGTTATTGTGGTTTATACGTGGAAAGCCCAAGCAGGCCACATGCCCTGGGCTGGCTGTAGGGCCTTTAGATAACATGTGCATGGCATGAATAAATCAAATTCAGACTTCCTGAAATATGTCGGTCCGACGGACATGTCCGATAAATTTTGATCAGGTCCGACGATTTTTTATTCCGGATCGGTCCGACTGTCCGGCTTTTATCCAAGCTGCATGTATACAAAATGGCGTCACTAAAGGTGCCAAACCTGGGAAAAAGAACAAAAATCTACGACAGAGGAGCGCGCAGAACA
Organism: Ruditapes philippinarum; assembly: GCF_026571515.1. Lineage (NCBI taxonomy): Eukaryota > Metazoa > Mollusca > Bivalvia > Venerida > Veneridae > Ruditapes > Ruditapes philippinarum. The sequence continues at coordinate 50,842 of NW_026865856.1, forward strand.
GCAATTAAAGGATGAAAAGAATAAACCATAGACAAAATTTAATGAAAAATGGAAACGGGACCATGAATCATTGGTGTATGACAGGGAGGATATGAAAATGCGCTGTTAGGAATGTGCCGATTTTTACGGCGAAAAATTAAAAACATAAAGTGTTTTACAAATACCAACACAAGTTTTTCTTGATTTTGATCAATTTTATTCGGTCTGACAGATTTCGTTTCGGTCCGACAGATTTTCGTGGTTTGTCAGACCAAATGTCTAACAGTTTTTTCAACTTTCAGGAAGTCTGCAAATTGAAAAATTATTACATAGAAATCAATAAACAATGTATATAGGCCTACCTTATGAGTTAGAGAAAAATCCTTGTGGAAAGCCAGAGCAGGCCACAGGCCCTGCGATGGCTGTATTGCCTTTAGATAACATGTGCATGACATGAATAAATCAAATTGAAAAACTATTACATAGAAATCAATAAAAAATGTATATAGGCCTACCTTACGAGTTAGAGAAAATCCTTACTTAAATGGGCACCGCCATTTTGAAATCCTTAAGAGCTTAATATAGATATCAGGGCGCTTTTGAGCATCTACATTATTCAGACTATTGCTAGAAGACACTTACCAAATAACACTTCCGGTGAAAGAATGATGTACAAAATCAGAATATAAACATGCATTTCATTGATAAGAACTATAGAAACAATGATAAATATAAAAAGTTAATTTTTATGACATCATTTTTGATGAATTAGCAAATTAAAAAATAACGTTAAAACAACAAATGTGATATAAGAGATTAACAAAAATGGTGGACAGGATTTTCCAAAAGCCAACACATGCGAAGTGGTCCCCCTTTACATCCGATGATAGGTTGAACACCACGAATTTATTAATTTCTGTTTACTGTACAAAATACCTGCATTTACTTATTAATGAAGTGCAAGAAAGACCTGGTTTACATGTACACTAAACATGTTATGCTTAAATCGTAAAGCATAAGAGCTTTCCACGCCATAGGTAGCACCTAATTTCATGTTAAAATGATACGAAATTAGGTGCTAACTAGCTTATATATATTTTGTACTGTTAAATAGTTACGAATAAATTAGTGGTATTCAACCTTTCGTCGAAGTGTTTCGAGTGTCTGATTATCATGTCCATCATTTTTGTTAATCTCTTATCACAGTTATTGATTTTACCATTTAACATGATGATTTATCAAAATGGATATTAAAAAAGTAACTTTTTATATCAGTGATTACAGTTTTTTTTTCTTTATATAACTACTACCCTAAAACGGTACTGTTCCCAATAGAAAATAGACATTAAAATTCCCAATTTCCAATGTTTAAATTCCCAAAATGGCTGTTTAAAATGCCCACAACACCAAGTGATTTTTCTAAAATCATTTAAATCCAACATATTCATATAAATCACCACTCTTTAGTTCTATCTGGACAGAAGAAGCTGTTAGCTATCTTTATCCATGATGACTAATCTTATTTGTAGCTGAAAAAATGCAATAAAAAAATTCCCAATTTTAGTCAAAATAACACATTTTTTTCCCAATCAGTCTGGTACGGGCACCATTCCCAAAGTAGAGAAAAAAAACGCTGGATTATAATATTTATTTAATGATTTTCAACATCATACTCCTACCAGAAGTGTTATTTAGGACAGAAAACTGCCGCATCAGTCACTTGTCAAGTTCATACAATCCTGGACTTTGTAAATAATAAGCAAATGCAGGTATTTTGTACCTTTAAAGAGATATGAATGAGTATCCAGTATACTTTTATCTTTTTTATGTTCATATGAATTAATTTTACTGATCACACTTTTTGAAAATGAAAAAGAAAGTGTATTGATGATATTTTGTGAAAAGGAATTTGATAATCATGTGTATTTTATAACGTTTCAGGTGCTGCTAGCAGCAGCTGTTTGTAACAAGGGCGGGAAAGGTAATTAAAAACTTACTTCCTAAACATAAGTTTATACTACATAAATTTTAAGTGAACAAATGCTGGCAGTTAGGAAACATTTTTAAACTTTTACTTAAGTCTGCTGGCTGTAACAGATTCTATCAATGCTAAAGTTCAGTCGTCACAACTGTCGAAATCATTGTCTGCGTTATTTGTCAGTTGTTGTTGTTTTTTTGTGTGTTTTTTTTTTTTCGCAAAAAAATATGAATGGTTTTGTCTTGTTTTTGAGATGAACACCTTCATTTGAGATAAAGGAAATGGTTAGAAATATTGCTTGTAAAGAAATATGCAAAAGAGATTCAAAATGCAAATTGAAATGAGCGTAACACACAAGAAGTGGGTGAATATGACGGCTGTTTAACTTTTATGTTTGTAATGGTTTCATCTGACTGAATTTCTTAATGTTAAGGCGTCTTTTTGTTTTAATGAATATGATTGTGACCAGTTATTAAGGTGGATTTTGGTTAATTATTTTTTTATTTGTTTATAGCCATTATTTCCCGTCAGTTTGTTGAAATGAACAGATCTAGAATTGAAGGTCTTTTGGCAGCATTTCCCAAGCTGATGAACACTGGTAAACAACACACGTTTGTTGAGACAGACAGTGTCAGATATGTGTACCAACCTTTAGAGAAACTGTACATGCTTCTAATTACCACAAAAGCCAGCAATATCCTTGAGGATCTGGAGACACTAAGACTGTTTGCTAGAGTTGTATGTAGTTTTACTTTCCTTCTTGTTCCTTCCCTTAAAGTCTTTCATTTTACCATTAGTTACTTGTTAAACTCATGTGATGCAATGTCTGTTATATATTACACTTTGTGATGCAATGGAGATACTTTTTTTAACAAATCTACTTGCTAATGAATCAAAGTAGAATTTACAGATAATAGAATAATAAATATTTCACCATTAAATTTATTATTGCATTTAGTTAGCCAAAATTTGTTAGTTGACATGTTTGCATATTATCCTGATGAGAGAAAGGCAACATCAAATGATTAAATGATAAATATGATGCAATACATAAAATATAGACATGTTTATCAACTTTTTTTCATTTAAATTAAATTTTATTCATGTGCTTTTGCAATGGCTTGATAAAAAATTATATTGTTCACTAATTTCTGTTTACTGCTATCTTAGAATAGGTACACTGGAATGTTTCTTATTTTATTTACATAGACTAACTCAGCATTGGAATATATGTTAAAAATTTCAGATTCCAGAATACTGCCGAAATTTGGATGAGTCTGATATTGTGGATCAGGCTTTCCAGTTGATATTTGCGTTTGATGAAATCGTTGCTTTAGGCTATAGAGAAAATGTAAACTTGGCACAGATTAGAACATTTACAGAGATGGATTCACACGAGGAGAAGGTGTTCTTAGCTGTCAGACAGGTATGCTTTATATTTAGTTTGAATATACATGTATTTATAGTTTAGCTGAATTGTGACATAGTCCCCCAGTAAATTTAAATTTGTAAATTTGTCTGCAAGTTTCTAATGGTTACAGAGAACAGTGTTAAATTTGACTTGGAGCTATTTACCTTCAATCATTGTCCCTTTATTTGGCGCCGAGAAAAATGAGCAGCCTGGTCATGACTTGAAGCAGTGACACTCTGAATAGAGAAAAAATAAGTTTAAGAGTTGTAGTTGGCTTTCTGAAATTTACTTAACTTGCAAGTGTATGACAGGTATGCGACTAAACAATAATTGCATCTCATGGATATAATGTATGAACTACATGTTGCTCATGTATATATTATATAATAATTGAAATCAGGTGACTAGTGCCTTTATGAAATTGCTCTGACAGAAAACCAGGGTGGCAGGTGTACTTTTAACATATTGTATCAGTCATTAAGCACAAAGTACAGTATTAATAAGAAGGTATTTGTCCAGTCTCACCGTTTTGGGTGTGAATCCCGCCAGGGACTTTGGATTCTTTTTTAAGAGGAAGTTTCCAGCTGTTCATGCCTAAAAAATAATAGGTCTTCTTCCACCAGTAATGCTTAAAGGACCTAACCAAAAAAAATAAAAATGTCCAGTCAGTTTCCACCTTAATAGTGAAATCATATCTTTTATTTTATCTACAGACACAAGAGAAGGAAGCAAAGGACCAGATGAGAAAGAGAGCAAAGGAGTTGCAGCGACAGAGACAGGAGGCGGAGAAAAGTGGGCGTGCCCCATCTGGGTTTGGAGGCGGAGGATTTGGCAGTTCGTCATTCAATAGAGGTGATAGAGGTGATTCAGCAACTATCATAGATACCACACCATCAGAACCTACAAAACCATCATACCAAGCACCAAGGTATGTCAACTTTGTATTTTATTATGATACAAGGGATCAAATGTCAATACAAATACATGTAAAAGTCAATGCCGTTTATTTTAGTGTCAATTTTGTCAAGTGACTGTATAAAGGAAAGTGTACTGTATAAAGGAAAGTGTTATAAGCTGCTTTTATGTTTGGTCATTATGATTATATTTTGATAAAAAAAAACTTTTTTTTTATCAAATACAAACATTTGAAATAATGGTGGCATGGCTGAGTAGTTAATACATCAGTAGTAATTTAAGGATTGCTGGCCGTGTGGGTGTAAGTCTGGACACAGGCAATTAGTTGTTTCCCTGAGCAAAGATCTTCACGCATGTGATTTTTAGTACCAGTTGGTGCAAGGGACTGTTTCTAGGATATGTATATAACTAATTATAAGCCTATTGCTTATAAAATCTGTATAAGAATATTACAAACAGTTTATAGATTTATGATGTGATTCATATTTTATGCAGTTCAATGATGTAGATATATAATAATTTTAGTAGACCATCTGGTAAAGGAAAGGCAATGGACTTAAGAAGCAAAAAGAAAGATGTGGACTCATTTGTAGGACAGCTTATGTCTGAAGGAGAAAGTAAGTGTCAAGGAAAAAAGATTTTTATTCATTAAAAAGAAAATCAATACTTTTCTTAAGGAATAATTATAAATATGTGTGTGAAATGGTGTTTAATTGTGGCATTTATGATAGTTTTGAGTTAAAATTCTATCGTAATATAAATACTGATATATCACAAGCACATAAAGGACAGACTGCCAGAACTGCCTCTTGCAGAGAAATTGGTAATTACTCTAGTTAGTAATCCCGGAAAGCCAGTTAGGTGAAGTGACCCCTAAGCTATGACTTAAAATGTGTTAAATCTACGTAAAAAGCAAAACAACATAGTAATTCTTCGATATTGTCATTTACATTGCTCTCTTAGATACAGTTTAATTATTTATTTCGGTTTGTTACCGGAAATAATTTAAAAAAAATGCTTTCTTGTATGATATGATTGTATTATTTATATATTACGAAGTAAAAAGTGTATATCTAGTACAAAAAAAGTCTCGTAAAAACACCCACACCTGAAATTAATCGGGGAAGTTTTGATGTGAAAACTTAACCTGTTGAAATTAAAAGATTATTTTAATTCAATTTGGTATCTCCAAAACTTCTGAAGGGAATGGACTGAAACTTCACTGTTCATACACTTGTTCTCTTTGATAACCTTACATGATAGGCATGAGACCATTAACACTGAGTTGACATTTTTACAGATTAATGCCCTCTTTTCTTACTTACAAGCACTGGGAATAGTTGAAATTGAATTTTCTTAAGCTTTAAATAGATAGTTTTAAAATCAAAACAGTATAGATCTATAAAAACAAATTCAGCAGTTTAAGCATTAAGAACTGTTTAATTTGTATGCATAATGGGATATAAAAAGTTGTAGTAATGGTTCTTATTTCATGTTGACTCATTCACAACAAAAGATTATAGTGTATAAGGTAAATCTTACATGTATAAAACTGGCGGAATTATAAACGTGTAACGTAGGTGCCATTAATAAATGAGATGACATCTCGTGTTAAACCAGAAATGGAATTTTGGTTATGAAGAGGTACAGAAATCCAGAAAAAAATATTTTGAGTAACAAATTGTCCTGCATTTTATCTGAATATTTGTTTGACATGTGTTGCTTCTTGACTACTGAGAACATCATACAGAAAGGGTTTGTTTACAGAATGTTGGTTTTTTCTAAGGTGATATGTAATTCCAAATAAAAACTGTAAAACTAAGATTTTAGATGTTTTTAAACAAATATAAAACCATGTAGTCTCAACATGTGTCAGTGTGTCTTGGAGAGACCATTTGTAAAAGATCTTCAATGTTTTTTTTATATTTTTGTGGTTTTTTTTTTCAGAATTCATGTACATTCAAGAAATAATTCCAATAAAAAATTTCCCTGTAAAAGTGAGATTTTACATGATTAAAAACAAACAAAATGACCATAGAGCCTCAACATGTGTGTGTCTTGGAGAGGCAATTTGTTAAAGTTTTTCACTGTTTTGTTAATATTTTGTAATTATTTCAGAATTCATGTACGAATAGAGGAAAATATCTCAGTAACAGCTGGTAGAGATGGTGGCTTACAGAGTTTAGAATTACATGGTATAATCAAGCTGAAAATAAACGATGAGAAGATGGCTAGAGCTATTCTAAACATTGCAAATAATGACAAAAAAGGTGTACAGATGCAGGTAATTTTTGATGTCATGAAGTTTTTGTTCAACTAAATTAAAAAAGGTTACTTAAGAGAAGAGGGTATTATTTAAAAAAAAAATTTAACAAAAAAAACAATTATCATTTTTGTTTGTAGCGAATGAAGAAATGTTCTTCAAAGTAGAGGTATTTCATTAGGTGGGTCATACCTTAATTGCATGAAGTGCTCTTTGGAGTCAGTAAACCCCAAAATAGAAATAAGAGAGTGAATCTGGATGCTTAAGAAATTTAAAATTGTTAAAATTTTTACAGACTCATCCAAACATAGACAAGAAATTATTTGCATCTCAATCAGTAATAGGACTGAAGAATCAGGATAAACCATTCCCTGTTGGGCAGGATATAGGAGTGCTCAAGTGGAGGTTAAGTACACAAGATGAATCTTTCATGCCATTGTCCAGTAAGATGATTATTATATATATTCAGCATGATTTTTAAGATTTATCAGGAATGATGTATGTAAATCTAAGGATTGTGACTGACATGTGAGTTGACTTGTTGTGCATGTTATGCTATTAAATAGTAAAGTTTTAGAGAAATATGTTAATACATGTACTGGATGAACATATTTGAGGTATTTGTCTGCCAGAAAGATTAACATTGTTGTCCTGAATGGAAAAGAAAACTTAAAGTAAGATAATAATGATTTTATCAGGGTTGGACATTTCTTTTGTAATTGAATCTAGACATTAAGAAGTAACCTTTAGGGATAGGTTGTCTATGCAAAGAGGGTTTGGTTTTTGTAGATCTGATTAAATACATGTATATTATTAGTTATAAGGATCGTTGACATGTTATATGGCCCTATATAAACAGCTATTTGTAAATATAACCCGAGCCGTTAGGCGAGGGTTATATTGCAAACAGCCGTTTATATACGGCCATATAACCTGCCAACAATCTTTATAACGAATTTATAATACAGCAAGCATCATTTTTAGAGAATAAAAGTAGGCTTTCGTCATGAATCGACATCAGCCGTGTATATAAAACTTTATAAACGTCTCGATTATCCAATGAAAAATGACGTTACAAACGTGCAGTATTATAAAGTGTTTTATTTTTATTGCAAAATTTTGTAAATAAATGAAGTGCTAATGCTAGACAAATAGAGGTAGGTAACTGATGTCAAATTGTTCCAAATAATGTATTATTGGTAGTGTCTTATGTACATATATAAATAATCATCAGTTTTGTGAAGCTGTTTCAATCGTGTTCTTTCAGTTAATTGCTGGCCCAATGAGAGTGGTAATGGCTGTGATGTAAACATAGAATATGAACTTGAACAACCAAATCTTGAACTAAATGATGTCCTTATTTCAATACCTATACCGTAAGTATTCTAGACTTCATTCATATTTGTTTAACCTTACTTATTTACCTGGTTGTTTCAAATAAATTTACCTTATCATATATATGGACTGGCCCTAGTTCAAAGTTTTATTTAGGTTTATCTTTATAGTCATGTGTGAGGCAATCTGTAAAGTATGTAAAAGGCATCTTTCTCCAACATTTTAACCACAAGATAAAATTTGTGTACTAATTGATATCCTATTTTGTTAAGCTAATTTTCAACTTGAAAGATTCCTTGAAATCTAGGTGGTTGAAGTACGATTGTGGTCATCACAGCATGGTTTTTCAGTATTTGAATTCTATTGTTATGTTTATTCTCCCACCAGATCTGGAGTCGGTGCCCCGGTTGTAGGTGACTGTGATGGCGAGTATAACTACGACAGTCGGAAAAACGTGTTACAGTGGAATTTAACGGTCATCGATTCATCAAACAAGTCAGGTAGCATGGAGTTTAGTGTTGGCGGTCATCCAGATGATTTCTTCCCAGTCAATGTATCATTTGTTTCAAAGAAATCATACTGTGATATACAGGTATGTAGATCTGGTACTAGATTGAAATGTCATGATTAAAATATTCATATAGTTTTTGTTTTAAACATTAAAGTACAATAGTTAAATACTGCAATAGATTCGCCTCTGTGGTCGAGGGGTTAGAGTCGATGACTTCTAATCCAGTTACCTCTCAGGTGTGGATTCGATCCCCGGGAGATGCTATGGTAGTTTAGCACTGGCGAAGGTAGTCTAATATTGGTGTAACTCTCCAGGAACGATGGTTAGGAAACTATATGACTGAAATACTGTTGGGAAAAGGCGTTAAATGAAACAAATATACAAACAAATATTGCAATAACCCTTTCGCTAATTGATTTGCTCTCCTTTATATTTGAATCTCAGTGCTTCTGTGGCAAATAGAATAATGTTGCCCACTTAAATCTATTTCCCCTTGCAGTGGTTTGTTTTAATTCCGTTGGGAACTTTGGATTATTTCATATGGTTCTAGTCCGGTGCCTGTAATAATACACAAAGGGGCAACTGACATTTTCCTCCACCAGGAAAGCTGTTAAGCTCCCATATGATAAATCTGCTGTAAAGATGTGATGCCAAGCTTTGAATCATTATACCATTAAAGTTGTACAAATTGAAATTTCACTGCAACCATTAGTAAATTTCTTGTAAGAAAGATACTTGAAATGAAATACATGGTTTTTCTTGTGTGCCAATTATATTGTACTGCTGGGAATGTAGGATTTTGTGCCTCCCTTCACTATTAAATCTGTATTTCATCATAAATAATAAAGTGAAATGAAACGCATCTTATAAGAAAAAGCAAGCAATGTCAAGTTTGAAATAAATTTATAATTTTATATTTGTAATTTTTACGCATGATTTGTATCTTTACAGATTACAGACATAAAACTATTGGAGGATGACTCATCTGCTAAATATTCATCGGAAGTCTGTTTTTATGTTGACAAGTATGAAATAGTGTAACACAAAACCACTCAACTACTTTATATATTTATTGGAAGAAAAACAGTTTAAAAACACAAGCAACAAGAAATTATGTAACTGGTGATGATTGAATGGAAATGGGAAAACAAACAAGATCTTTTAATCAAGTGTTGAACTGAAATAAATAAGCTTGTTATAAGAAAGATTCTTTAGTATAAATTTTTGCCACAAGAAATTATGTAACACAGTATGATTGCATGAAACTGGCAAAACAAAGGAATCTTTTAACAAAGTGCTGAGCTGAAACTAATTAGAAAATAGCTTATTTACAAGAAAGCTCGTTAAGTAAAATTTTGCAAAAAAAAAAAAATTTGGTTATATTTCCAGAGTCATTGTGTTTAATCCTATTTGATCAGTAAAATTTTAGACAAAAAAACAAAACAAACTATTTAGTTCCTTCTCCAGAGTCAAGTTTGCTTAAGTCCATTTGAAAGATCATGCATTTGATGTAGGAGTGATTTAAGTGTTCAAAAGTGTAAAAACTGTACTGAATATGATTCAGTGTTGTTTTAAAAATAGGCATTGAAGTGCATCAGGGGGGATAAGCAAAGGGGGGGGGGGTGTATTTGTGCCAGATTGAAAGTGTGTTTGTTGTTTGGATGTTATAGGGGGGATAATATGTTTCGTAATTGAACATATTTGTGTCTATTTGTTGGCTATTTCAGAGTATATTATATATTTAAAAAAAAAATTTGTCATTCATTGAATTGCTATCATCATTTATATGTAAAGACATATTTACAGAATGTTGATGTATTTTGACTATAAGCTGCTCTACCTTTGACAGATTTGTATGAAATTTGTCATACAGTGTTTTAACCCTGGATTATTTAAACATACTTTATTATACTAATGCAGTGTGAGACAATGAGCTTGTAATTCTTTACAAGATAAGAACATAGTTTCTAATGTATATCACTCACGTATGTTTTCAATTTCAGATGTAGTTTTTTTAGCTGTCTAATTCTGTCATTATTTGCTTGTATTTGATTTCTTTCTATAGAGAGCGACACTTGTTCATGAGAAAGAAGTCAATTGTTCTTTATAACCTAAAGGAGACTTTGTGGGTTTGCATTCTTAAGTAATTGTTTAATTGCAACTCTGCGGTTTTGGCCATCTTTACACCAGTGAAGAAGTATGCATACTGAAATTGTAGATTAAGAGTTATAAACATAATCATTAATGGATAGTCAATGTTCTGCTCTCTCTATTACTAAAGAACCTCCATATGCCCCTACATGCCATGTGGCAAAAATGTTAATTAATGTATGTTCTTTTGAAATGATTTTATGTTTCTGTTAAGGAAATGGTTCAGTGAAGCATTAATATTAAGGTTGTCAATATTCTATTTCATATTATTTATACATTTGTTAGGTTATATTTAAACTGCACCAACTCTGAATAATTTTCTTGTTTTTAGAACCATTCTTAAGTTCTGATAAAAATTTAATCACAATACATGTTGTTTATGGACTGTCGATAATTAAACATTTTTAAAGTGACATTATGCATATTCAAGGGTATATAGTTAATAGTTTGACACAATTCCTTTCAGTTTATAATTATCTCTGCATGAATCACAAATAACTCATGTAGTCCAAGAAAACATCTGTAAATGTCCGTTAGAATTTACCTGTAACGTTCAATTTATATAAAGAATGGGGCCGTTTGCGTATATGATTGGCAGAATTATTACATTATATCCTAAACATTTCCTCTCATCAACTGTTGGATCAATCGTATAACAGGCAATCTTAAATATACAGTATAGTCAATTCAGTGCAATTTGACAATGAAAAAATGAGCATAATGTCACCTTAAATTGTACGTTGAGGAGAAACATCAAGCGCTTAGCTGGTCATAATGGGACTCAATTGTGAAATTTTCAAAAAAAAAAAGATCTAATTATTGACTATCCTGCTACACAGCACATTCTGTTAAAGTCTGATTCTGGCATGAAACAAGGTTAAGTAACCATGAATTGTGTTAAGTGTGTTTGTAATAAAATGAGTAATATTTCTCCATTTTCCTTGAGTTGTGTCCCTTGAACTTGACATTCAAAATATACATAATCTGACACCGATTGTTAATTTATCTGTTGGCAATTTGTTTATTAACTGTTGTACCAGTTTTTTTTCTGTGCATTCGATTGATTTGCTACCAAAAACAAAATACTTAAATTGTTGAGATATTCAATGGCCTAGAAAAACAGTGGAACTGTTTTTTAACAGGATTTTTTTTTTACCCATGTTAGTAAAAATATGTTTCCAGAGGCCATTATTGTGCTGTGTATTTCATTCATTTGATTAACTTAAAGGTGTTTGTGACCTGAGCCATATACTAAAATCACTTGTTTTCATATTTGTCCCGGTATAAAGAATTTCACACTGCAATATAGTACATAGCTTCATTGTTGAAAAAGTTGCCAAAATAACCTAAATGAAAATGGTAACTTATAATATATTAACTTTAATAGGAACTTGTTTTCAGTGTACTAATATGTTACCTTACATGTACAATGTATGTGGTTTATTCAATTTAATTGTTGATGGAATACTGGACTGAGATTTGGTATTTCAGCATTTGTTTACATATTGAATGAGGGTGATGAAAAAAAATTGTGCTTTACTGATGGACATGATTTATAAATATTTAAATGATATGTACATAATAGAAATAAATAAAAAAAATATTGTACAGATCTGTCAATTGTTGATGTTGTTTTCTGTCACAATATAATTTATGATGGGATAACTTATTATCAAGGTTGAAACTGTGACACTGCCGTTTGTCTTGAAGTCACATTATATTGGTAAGGAAGGAAAAACATAAGATTTTGGAAGTTGCAAGCCAAAATCAGGAGTAAATGACTCCCAAACTTCCACTTCTGGAAGTGCAGTGGGAAGAGTGAAGTTTTGTTTAACAGTTTGTGAAAGTATATAGAGCCTATATCTTGCTGGTTTGAAGTGAGTTTGCAGTTATTCAACTTATTGCACATCTTTTGCTCACCAAAGGGAGGGCATATATCCTCAGTACCTTGTCTGTCCCTCTGTCCATCCAATTATACTCTTGTCTGGAGAATAACAGAAGTATTGAATGAACTTGATAAAGTTGTCACACAGTGATAAAGACAATAGAGTCCAATAACCAGAAGTCTGCATTATTTAATTTTTGAATTATCTCCCTTCAGTCAAGTATTCTTGTTTGAGCTAATTATAACTCATTAAAACTTTATGATAGACTTGTGACAGGAAGTTCAATGTTGAAGAACCGTAACTATGTTATTTTATTTTAGCTCGCCTAAGCACAACATGCTGATTGTGCGTTATTGTAAGAAGGCTGTATCTGTTTTCTGTCACCATCTTTTGTTTCAAACAACATTTCGTAAACCATTGGGCCAGTAAAACTATGCAGGATTGTTCTTGGCATGAAGCTTTTTCAAAATTGTTCAGAGTATTACATTCCATGCAGAACTCTGGTTGCCATTGCAAACAAAAACTTTTAAAATCATCACTAAAATCCCAAATGCTAGAGCTAAAGATATTTGATGTTTAACATTGCCTAGTGGGGCTCTACCAAGTTTGTTCAAATTATAAAACCTTCACGTGCTATAGCTTAAATATTTGGCAAGAAACATTATTTAGTTGACTTCTTCAAATTATAGGCCATTGGGACAAAAAAGTTCCTCTATGGCCCAGGATCATGAACCTGTGGCCTTTTTTTTTATATGCCCGTTTGAAAATTCAAATGAGATGTATTATCGGAACGCCCCTGGCGGGCAGGCAGCATGCAATTTTGTGCAGAGCATATCAGTTTTCGTAAACACACTGAGGGATGTAATTGAAATAGAATAGAAATGTTCACCACTATGAGCAGCCGTGTCGCACACATAAACAAGGTCTCTAGATCAAAGGTCACACTTGAATCTCTTTAAAAATGCTTGTCCAGAGTAATATTTCTATATGAATTGAAAGATTTTAATATAACTTGGCACACATTTTCATCATTGTGAGGCGGAGTGTTGCGCATTCAATTTAGGTCCCTGCAACCAAGGTCAATGATTTCAGATAAAAATAGTAGATGACCCCTATCAATTTTGGGGTCATTAGGTCAAAAGTAAAGGTCACAGGGGCCTTAAATGTTGGAATTGTTTCTGCTTATTGTCTAAACTCTTCATATTTAACATATTATTTGGACATAAGTAGAAGATGACCCCTAATGATCTTGGGGTCACTAGGTCACAGGGGCCTTGATGTAAGTACGGTTTCTGCTCATTATCTTGAAAGCTTTTGTCACAAAGTCTTTATATTTCACAAAGTGATTGGTCTTAACTAGTAGATGACCTCATTTATTTTGGGATTGCTAGTCCAAAGGTCAAGGTCACAGGGCCCTTAAATGTCACAATGGTTTCTGCTTATTTTCTTGAAAACCTTGAAAACTATTTATTACAAAATTACAAACTCTTCATATTTCACATTTTGATTGGTAATAACTTATAGATGTCCCATATTGGGATCACTATGTCATAGGTGCCTTGAATGTCAGAATGGTTTCGGCTCATTCTCTTGAAAATTATTTTATGTCAAAAAGTCTTCATATTTCACATATTGAAAGGCCATATTTAGTAGATAATCCCTATTGATAATGGGATCACTAGTTTAAATGTCAAGGTCACAGCGGCCTTAAATGCAAGATGGTTTCCACTTATTACCGTGAAAACTTTATATCACAAGGTCTATATAAATTGGTTATAACTAGGTCATTATTTTTATTTTTTTCCATAACTGAACACTTCCATATACACGTTTATGTCAATTTTGTATAAAAAATTACTAATATGAGTCAACATACACATAATGAAAAATTAACTATTGATTGCTCATAACATTTAAATTGTTACCCGATTTTTTCTACTTTTCCTAAAATCTTTCTAAAAGTACATTTTTCACAAGTTTGATTTATTCATATATTTTCGCTCATGCTGCTTTAAAATATAGAGTTTAAATTTTAATTTTCGTAAACAGGTACACAGCTATAAACACAGTTTCAGATTTACCTAGATTTTGACTTGGTGACCTACCTTTTGTATAGAAACAACCATTGTTTACAGTTGACCTAGATTTTTTACCCAGTGACTTATATGTATTTATAGCTACAGCTATGATATTTGAGGGGGCGTCCGTGGCCCAGTGGTAAAGGTCGTTGTCTTCAAACCACTAGCCCCTCACCGCTCTGGGTTCGAATTCCTACAGGGACTTTGAATTCTTTCATGTGAGGCAGCTATCCAGCTAGCTTACGGAACGTCGGTGATTCTACTCAGGTACCCGTTCGTGCCTAAAATAATGCAAAGAAGGGCACCTGAGGTCTTCCTTTACCAGTAAAGCTGGAACGTCGCCATATGACCTATACTGTGTCAGTGTGACGTAAAACCCAATAAAACAAACAAATAATATTTGACCATGATAATATATCCCTGAAAGTTCATATGACACAAATGAACTATGGAAAGCAAGTTATATGCACAAATCAATTCAACAAAAAGTGAACTATAACTTTGCATGGGATTGTAATGACAATGAAACAAATAACAACTGAAAATTATAAATCTTTATTTTGGAATGTTAGAAAAAGTATTATATACAATAAATATTTACAATATACACATTGTGTGTAATGTGATATTCCTAGGAAAAAAATGTTGAAAGTTGAGAATAAATCAAATCATAAAAATAATTTATTTATTAACCAAAACGCCTTATCAACATTATTCAAGTTCTTAAAAAAAAATCTTCAAAATTTGAGTCTTATCAAAAAAGCGTCAAAAACCCTTTCCCCAAACATTTCTTGTAATAATCTATAATATTTTTCATGTGTATTGAACTTCTAACTTAAAAAACTTATTATACAAATGAAGATGAATTAAAAAAAAACTGACGATAGCATGAACAGAATGGTCCCTGTATAAAAATAATATGTTCATAAAATTGATACGATATGTAACTTTGTATACATGTTTCTACAATTTCCATTTGGATCTTGCCACTATATTGTGTATTTTCTGCAGAAAAAGCTATTGATTGCAAACTAAAAATGCTATAAAATTAACAAAAATGTACGAGTACCATAATCTATCTATAACATTTAAAAGAAATAAATTTTTGAGCCGAACGTATAATTCATTACTTAATTCTATGAAACATGGCACACATATTTGCTGCTTACATTTCAAATACATTGTATTGCAAAAACATAAAATCTTATATTGATTATACATCTTTCATTCCTTTCCTCAACCATTCATTATCTTTATTACTGAATAAAGACATTTTAAATTGTTAATATTAATAGATGATCCATTTTTTATAAATTTTAACATTAAGTTACTATTTTCTGAATACATTTTCAAATCATGTGTTACTAACAAAAATATGTAAATGAGAAGATATGCATAGTCATTAAGAGCCAATCAGATCACAGCTACAACATAAGTTTTGCGAGTGTAACCATAGCAACTGTTGCCAACAATGATACAGAGATTGCTGAGGCACCTTGGGCTTCGAAAGATGGACAATTCATGGCCCCTTGACACTCCATTGTTTCTGAAATAAAAGTGAAAAAATATGAATAAAGTTAAACTAGATTTGTTTCAATATCCAATCCAAACTAGTTACAATGATGAACTCTGATGTGATACATGAAGTAAAATGAAAGCGACATTCATAATTAATGATTTTCAAAGTCTGAAGGAACTTTATATACAACATGTAAGATATATTTTGCCCTGATGATAGAGAAGAGAAACTGGTCAGCATTATATTAAAATGACAAAATCGGTTATTTTCTAATATTATTTTTCTTGTTCCTGCACGTTTTTTGTCATTTAATTATACATGTATATACAATATATACGTTGGCACACATTATTTTCATCCTTGATTCTTTTTATAGACAAAACATATTTCTTAAGTAAATTACAGGAGGTAACCCTTGCCATGCTGTATCTGTGTGAAAGACTTGACCTACTTCAAATTTAAATTTGTCAAGTTTTGAATATGCAGGATTTCAAAACCAAAATGAGACAGTCAACTGTATAGAGCCTGATACGTAGTACATGGATATGCTATTATTGCATGCTGGTCAGACTCAAAGCCTGTGACAGAGACAAATTTTACAGACAGTAAACAATCGTAACAGACAGTAAACACTTGTATGGTTAAGAAATTAACCAAAATTTATCAATAGCCTATATCATACACAAGAAAACAATAAAAAGAGGACAACTTAATAAGAAGCACAATTTATAAACTTTCCAAAAAGCTCAATAATTGTGTGTCTGTCTTCTCCAATTCTGTTTCTTGCCACACAGTATTATTTGGTGTAATCGTTTGCCTCCACGTTTTTAATTCGGAGCACATACCAGGCTTCTTTGAAACGTAATGTCGTCGTGGCAATGAGTTTTGTTATTTCATATTTCTCATTGTCATTTAACTGCATTAATTGCGTGTTTCCTTCACTCCTGGTCGGTTCTTTGTACCACAACACTTCCGGCTCAGGATAACCTGTTAGTATACAACAAAACATAACCATATAAAATACATTAAAATTGTCCCTTGTTACTACTTAACTATATATTACTTTTAAAATCATTTTTAAACTTGATTCAATTAGATTAGTCACAAGTAATAAAGAATAAAAATAACTAATGAAAAATATCGAATAGATATAAATTTTAATGAAGTCTATTTAAATTGATTTTATCCCCTTATAAAATTCACATGACGATGATGTCATACCAATAACATTGAGATGGTAAATGTTATAATTTAATCGTTTATAAAATTACTTAATAAAAAGTTAACTTCTTTATCTTAAATTCTTCTCAAAATCATTGTTGAATGTAACCCCTATAAATACAAAGCTGTCCTTCAGACAAACATAAAAAACTTAATCTTGCATTAATATTTCTTGTGTTTCTGTGACAATTTAGTTGAACACAATACTGTTACACCACGATTAATCATCCTCTGTTGATTAAAATTGAGAAGTTGTCAGATACTTGTAAAGAAAACAATGGAAGCACTGCTAAAAAATTGAAAAACATGATAGATATGCGTTTAATACAAAAATATCAGAAAGAAATAATACGGACAGGTACTGAAATAAGCAAAGTATTTTAAATATTTACCTGATACTCGACACTCTTAACTTAGCATCAAACTGTCAAATCAAATTTTGAGCTTGCCCGACAGTATCTTGCACAGCAAGTGTCTCATGTTTGAAGAAGACACTTAGTGAGACAAGATATACATCTGGCGGCCTGACCTGGTTATCTGCAATACATTTATACAGCCCTCGGTCTTCCTTTGTTACATTCTTTAAAGGTAATGTGGTGTTCTGAAATAATTGCATACCAAAAATAGATAAATCATGCCAAAAAGCAAATATCATATTGATATAAGACTTTAAGTGTTAAAAGAAAGGGAAGATGAAAATTATACATGTTTCTTCCTTAATATTATCATATATCTATATAATAATGTTGACTTCAATTAAATTACCATTACATTCAATTCTTGAACTGTCGGGGACAACAAAATTAATCCTCAGTATTACCCAGGTTGTCCCTTAACCTGTATGGACAAGCGGAAATTGTCGATAATTTACTATATAAATATCGTATGGACAATTTAAGAAATGCGCAAGATAAAATGAGCAAGTAAGCCAAAGTCAGACCCATCGATCTATATGAAATCTTATAATAATTAATAAATTTTACAAACAAAATCAAATAATTCAACAAGTATCATGTCAATCAAGTAAACCAACCCTTAGTTGAGCGGCATCTAATCCAGGAAGAAGTCCTCCGTCTGACCGGATCCACGTTATATTTGGAGCGGGTACGCCTGTCGCAGAACATTCAAGGTTGTGAGAGAGTGACCCATGTCCAGTTGTAACACTGCCACGTTGTTACTGGTAATAGTTGGCGGAACTTAAATATGATAAAATTAGTTAAGAAATATTAATATCACAATAAAAAAGAGGGTCAGATTTAACCCAAATTAACATTTCATTTATATATATGCGGATTTGAAGCACCTGCAGCATCTTATATAATAAGGTACTGACATACTTCAACCAAACCAATCAATAACTATATGAATTAATATTAAACTACATAAATTAATTAATATTATTGTTTTATTCAAATGAAGAATTAATTCAATTAGTCAACATATGCAATTATATGTAGATTAATTTGTCAATATTTGCAATATTATTACAGACTAGTATAGCAATTAAGAAGAGGTCAAAGACATTTTATTCATTTATATCTAAGCCAGTCAAGTTGACAACTATATGCATAATTTCTACACAAAGATCTATTCTGTACATTTATATCTTAATACCAGATCAATTGATGTACAATTTCTACATAAAGATCTAAATGATGAATAATTACATATAATATAATTTACATTTACCTTGGACAATAAGATGCCCTATTTTTGAAGGCCATGATGCCGGACCTCTGATTTGAATACATGTATTACATTTATAGTAACCATAATCAACGACAGTTAATCACCAACATGTACGTTATACGCTTGTTGAATTCTAGCTTTACTGTATCGTACTTCTTCGAGCCCTCTTCACATACTTTGCTTTCAACAAATATGTTTTCATCAGTGGTAATAATTTCACCACCGGACTTGGAATCTAAAAATGCCCAAATTACCTGGAAGGAAAAATGGCTATCTCAAAAATGTTATCATAATAATATTGTATAGTTATTCATATTACATGAGATTGTGCAGTTAATCACTCGATCACAAATGCCGCAAATGGCAAAAGGAAATGGAAGTGACGAAACATATACTTAATTTACAAAACAATAGTTTATACTTGTAATCAAAGTATTATGTCAAAATAACACGAGCATTTCATACATCAAAACATAATCTATACAGTATTTCATTTAATAACTAATTTTGTGGACAGTGCACAAGAGTTGGATTCTAAATACATAAAAATACATGTAACATTTTTGTAAACTTTACAAATGTATATCATTTAATATATTCTATAATACAGTGATCAACACATAATTATGATCGCAAATCAAGACAGATAACTCATGCCTTTTCATTCAATATTCCTTTGTAATTGTCACAGTTCATATCTACTCTGTGGCAGTGTTTTTGAGTGTATACTCATTGTAAATATTCACATTAAGAGAGTATGTTAGGCTGTTTGACTCTGAGTATTGATGAGTAGTAATTATTCATACTTACATTACTTGTTTGTGTCACCTGTATTGTTTGATTTTATTTACCTGTCAAATAATGATTATACGGTCTATGCACATGATCAATTAATTTTCGATCATTTCCGTAAGATTTCCGACAACTTGCTATCAATAAGAGGTGTATATATGTTTAATGTGTGTGAACCAAATTCAACCAAATTATAATCAATTCAATTTAGTTTAATTAAGTAAAATGAAATACAAAACAGTGGTCAAAATCTATCACTAAATTTCGCTCGCGGTGTCTGTGCTGCTGTCAGAATCCGAGCTGCTGTCATCAGCCAAATTTATCTTCTTCTTCTTCTTCTTCTCGTTCACCGCTATAATCTCAGACCTGCCACATCGATGCATGTTGCCGTCTTCTGCAGTTCCTCCATTGCGCCGTGTAGTTTCGTTTGTATCCCGGTCTCATGTGGCCACACGGCTCTTCTCTGTTGTTCCAGGAGAGGACATTGTTGTAGGAGATGTTCAGCTGTTTGGTTGTCACGTCCACAAGAGCACTTAGGAGAGGCAGCTAGTTTTAGTTTGAACATATGTGCGTTCAGCCATTTATGACCTGTGCGAAGCCTAAAGATAGTTACTTGCTCCTTCCTGTCCAGGTAGTGGTAGTCATCCTTGTTTGACTGGCACCTCATTGCTGCTTTGATGGTTGTGGTCTTCTCATTGTAGCTGATGTGGTTCATGGGCTGATCACCTTCCGCTCCTAGCTTTGCCAGTTCATCAGCCTTTTCATTTCCAGGGATGCCGCAATGTGCGGGGATCCACTGGAATGCTATTTGTCTGGTTTGTGACATGCGAGAAAGCACTTCTGATAGTTCAGGCAGCTGGTGGTGTTCTAGGGCCTGTAGTGCCGACAGAGCATCATTTAATATGACGATCTGTGGGCAGTCCTCTGGAGACTCTTCAATCACTCTCAGAGCTGTCTTGATGGCTTCATACTCTGCCTTGTAGTTGGTACAGTATTTCCCCGTTGCTACACTGTGTCACTCCTACCATTGTTATGTTGGACGTAGATGCCACCTCCCCCATCTTTGATAGCTGCTGTAGCTGAGCCATCTGTATAGATATGGGTCCATGGCTCTTTGGGGTACTCACCAGCTATCATTGCGAGTGTGAGTGCCTTTTTGGTGACATCATCTTTTGTACTTGGATGGAGTAGTGGCACAGTCGTATTAATATGGGTGTTTGACAGTTCTTGAATCCATGGGGTTTGCAGGTCAGATTTATCAAGTGGTATAATAGAAGGACCAAGATTTTCAGCATATGTTCTAGTCAGTTTGTTGGCCTCGTGTACAAAGCTATCTCTGCGCAGACGATCTTTTGTCAGTCCTTGTAACTTTTGTGTCATTGGGTGGTCTGGCAGGAACTCATATTTGCTGGCTTGTACAAGTCCTTTTCATCTCTTCTATGACTGAGTGGTGGAATCGTTGTAAGGTTTTCCATAGCCTTGATTGGATGAATTTCATTGCTCCTGTAATTACACGTAAGGCTTGGTTTTGGACCTTGTCGAGCACATTCTGGTTTGTCTTTGACGTAGTTATCCAAGCTAAGGATCCATATTCTAGATGGGGCCTAATTGTGCCTTGGTATACTGTCTTTAGTATTTCCTCATTTGCTCCCCCAGTTGGTACCCGCCAGTTTCCAGAGTATAGCTAGCTTTTTCCGGGCCTTGGTTTCAGCATATGCTACATGGGGCTTCCATGTCAGCCGATTGACAAAGGTCACACCGAGGTAGGTAGCCTCTTCCACTTCAGTAAGAGTTGTGCCACTGACTTAGATGTTTCCAGCTTTCTGTTTTGGTGACAGTGTGAACAGTGTGGTACATGATTTATCTGTATTCACCTGTACACACGACTTATCTGCTCATGCTGATAGCTGGTCGGCAGCTTGTTGCATCCAGTAGGTGGCAGTCGTGGCATGTTCTTCTGAACACCATAGGACAAGGTCGTCTGCATAGAGTGCTGCTTTGATACCTCTTGCTAGATCGGACACCAGATCATTTATAAAGATGAGAAAGAGAGTGGGCGACAGGACACCACCTTGAGGGACACCATGTCTCTGTAGGAATTTTTGGCTGGTGGCCCCGCCGGTTCTGACTCGTGCTCTTCTGTTAAACAGAAACGACTTGACCAACTTGTACATTGTGCCTACAATGCCATTCCTCTGTAGCTTGACCAGCAGACCGTCTGTCCATACCTTGTCAAATGCTTTCTGGAGGTCGATCCATGTGACTTCTTTTCTTGAAAAGCCTCCTAAATTTCTTGGGCAAGGTATGTTGTTTGGTCTTCAGTAGACCTGAACTGCCTGAAGCCAGCCTGTTGGTTAGCTAGAAGTTGGTTGTATTCCAGATACCACTTAAGACGCTGGTTCACAATCCTCTCCATTGTCTTACATACAACACTGGTGAGACTGATGGGGCGATAGCTTGATGCCTTATTTCGATCCTTGCCCGCTTTATGAATGGGGATCATGGTCGTCTCTCTCCATATTTGTGGGAGTTGTCCTTCTCTCCAGGTGAAGTTGTATATTTCCAGGAGTTTGCCCGTTGCAAGGCAGCCCAATTGTATGAGCATCTCGTTTGTGATGCCATCTTGACATGGTGACTTCTTAGTTTGAGCTGACGTAGAGCAGCATGAAGCACACTAAGGGTGAGCTCCTTCTCCATGACTTCCTCCTTGGCTTTCCCTGTTGTCCTCTCTCCTTCCTCTCTTCTGACCTCTCTCAATCTTTCCCTGCTGTTGTGAATGTTGCTTATTCCTCATAATTGTCAGCGAATTTGTTTGCTGCCTGTTTGCCTGTCAGCAGGGAATCACCCTCTATCAACGAAGTTGTGCCTCTTTCACTACCTGCTTCACCATTCATCTGCTTGGTGAGCTTCCACAACTTAGTGCCGTCCTTTTCTAGGTTTAGAGATTTAGTTTTCTCTCTGCAGGATGTTCGCCTGGCCTGAATCTTTGCTTTGAGGAACTTGGCCTTAGCTTGTTGCAGATTGTTGTTGTTTTCAAGGGCTGGGTTAGAATCTGCCTCCCTCCTGGCTTCTGATAGATTGTTCTGGAGTCCTTCTAAGTCCTCATTCCAGCATGGCTTATAATTCTTCCTGGCACCCCGAGGTATGCACTTATGGGCAGCTTTAAGAGTGGCAGCGTTGAAGTCCTTAATGCCTTTATTGACGTCTCTGCCATCTACTCTAATGTCTCTGCAGAGATCATCAGTGAGTCTGCCTTCTTGTAGTTCCATCGAGGGAAATTGGACTCTGTTCTGACCTTGCACTGTATGGTGAGATAAACTGGGTGGTGGTCGCTTCCGCCTTATTGTTCACCTACTTCCCTGGTGACATTGCTGTGAATGTCTTCTGTATAGAAGGCCAGATCAGGTGTGGATGTGGAATGCCAACGTCTGGAGTAGAATGTTGGATGGTCGTCAGGGTCATTTATCTGGATCAGAATCAGGTTATACTCATCCTGCCAGGTATCAACCGCCTCTCCGCGCCTGTCCATATGGTCATATCCCCAGCTCTGGGAATGGCTGTTGAAGTCACCAACAACAAGGTAATTTGTGTCCTCTGGATCGATAGTGTCCAAGGATAGAGCTCTGTCATTTGGTGAGTAGAGGTTTACAACATGTATCACCCAATCGCTCAGTCTAAGGCACAAAACATGAAATGAGCATTGTTTTTGTGCTGCTCAACAACCGCGTCTACATGTTTGCAAGCACTCAGCCATCTGTCCGCACCAATCTCTTCAAATGCATCATTAGTAATCTTCTGAAAATCCCCGAATCTGAACTATAAAAATTTGTGAAAATTAGTTTTGAACTGTTAAAAATGTATTGTCATATTCGCAAGTTTTATATTAATATAAAACTTTACTAACCTAAATGTAGTATTTCTTTTACGAATAATGTCTTTAAGCTGGCTCCAAATGATCTCTATTGCATTAAAACCGGGATGATACGGAGGCAGCCTCAGAATTTCATGGCCGTTTTCTCTAACGAGTTAGTCAATGGCGTATGTTGGAGGAGGTCTATTCATCCGTGCCAACTCTAGAAGCTGTGCACGAAACAAGGAGTCATTGAAAGAGATATTGTGTCTTTGTAGCCAGATCTGGAAATATAAAACAGCAAAGATATCAATTTACGAAAAAACATATACATGTATACAGCAAGTGATTATTTTATTGATCAATGTATAAAGGACTAGCTACCTTAATATCCTCTTTCCGAGTGTTCGATGTGGGGCATCTCTATGTCTGGACGGAATGATAACTGGCATTATCCATCACTATGGCACACGGGCAGTCAAGGTTTGGTATGCACTGGGTCTACATCCATTTCTTTTCGCCGTTGATTTCTCAATGGTAATTCCCTGTGCTTGATGAGGCTTTATGAATAGGTTGATCTCTAGGAACAAATCCATCTGTCGATCTTGCATGCAAAACTATCAACATCTGTCCTTTATTACACGGCATAAATACCCTGGTTTGTTTGGTCCTTGCCAGCATCGTTTTGCACAATATGCAGAGTCAACCCAAGTTTTGTCCACATACACTAGTTTAAATCCTAGATCTTCTAGTTCTTTCTTCCTCATATAGTATGAAAACCTCTGTGATACAATAGACGGCTACAAGTACTTTCCTGTCGTTTGAAGTTCTCTTCCAACGCAAGCCCAACTGCCTAACTACTTTCCTCAAAGTTTATATACTTCCAGGAAAATTAATGTCCGTTTTCAGTACTGTGTGGGGGTTTCTTAGTGTTGGCAGCTGTCGACGTACCGTATAAACTCATGGATCTGGTTCCTGATTAAAGTTGTGTCAAAGTCATCTAGAGGTTTATAATCTCCTCTCTGAGACCGCTGTAGAGATTTCAATGGTCCTTTGTGTTCCTTTCTAATTCTATATACAGTCCTAGTACTAACCCCGGTCGTCCGAGCAGTGCGCTCGATGCACGACCCGTTGTCTTCCTTTGGTTGCTTTAGAAAGTAATTTTATACATTTATAACAATCTGTTTAGCTTTCGAGCCAAGATGGCTAAGATTGTTCAGGCATGCTTAAGCAAAATCCCCATATATGTAATATAACACCCTCGTAATGAGAGTTTTTATCGTGAATCCCGTGAATACTAGTTTACACAAATGTTTGTTTTCCGACAAAATACATGTATGCCGCAAAAAGAAGAAAATAAAGACTTATTGTACTAAAAGCAATCGTGACTTTTCAAAACATGAATTGCATATTAGAAATTAATTCTCGTAATCTATACGGACAGAACCGAAGTGAATTTGATTATTTAAATGAGTTATATAATGTATTCATTATTGACAGGGCAATAAATCACGTGACTATATCACGTGACTTCAGGTACCAAATTGTCAAAAAACATAATTGTTGTGGATAATCAATGTTCCACATTTATATTTTGTATCAATTACAAAAGACCCTCCATATTCCCTTACATGACATGTTTGTTTGTTTTTACGCCTTGTCAAAACAGTATTTCAGTCACATAGGCGGATAGTTTCCTAACCATCGTTCCTGGATAGTTACACCAGTACTAGACTACCTTCCTCCGTGCTAAACTACCAAAGCATCTTCCGGGGATTGAACCCGCGCCAGAGAGGTAACTGGATTAGAAGTCATCGACTCCAACCCCTCGACCACGGAGGCGGTCTACATGACATGTGCATATGCATAATTATGCAAGGGTATATAGAACTTAATATTTGGACACAATTCATTTCAATTTATATTTATCTCTGTATGAATGACAAATAACTCATGTGGTCCAAGAAAGTTTCTGTAAATATCAATCAGAATTTACCTGTAGCATTCAATTCATTAAAAGAATGGGACAGTCTTCTTATAGAATAAGCAGAGTTATAGTTTATCCAAAACACTCTGTTCAAATCAACTGTTGGTCAATCATTATAATAGCAGGCAATCTTTTGAAATACAAGTATTTAGTTAATTTAGATCACATTGACAATGAAAATATGAGCATAATGTCACTTTAACTTGTATGTTGAGGAGAAACATCAAGGGCTGGTCATAATCAGACTTAAATTGTTAAATTTTCAAAAGATTTAATTGTTGACTTTCTTGATATTTCTCCATTGCCCTCTAGTTGTGTCATTTGAATGTGATATTCAAAATATACAGAATCAGATAGCTTGTAATATTTTTTTTGTTTTTTTGTTTGTTTTTTGTTTGTTTTTTTTGTTGTTTTTTTTCTTTTCTTTATTAACTGCTGTACTAGTTGTCTCTTGCTGTGCACTTTTGTGACAAGAATTATTTTTATTTCTTATAAGTAAAAAAAGGTTTCCAGACTATGATCGTACTGCATATTTCATTCATTTGATCAATTTAAAGGTGAAAACTACCCTCTCAAAATAATTTGAAACTATGTACATTGTATTTGACCAGAGCCATATACTTAGCTAATTTTTTATTTCATGAAGAATTTCACACTGCAATATAGTACATGGCTTCGTTGTTGAAAAGTTTCCAAAATAATCTTCATGAAAATGGTAACTTAATTATAATATATTAACTTTCTGAATAGGAATATGTTTTCAGTGTACTACTATGTTATGTTACATGTACAATGTATGTGGTTTATTCAATTTAATTGTTGATGGAATACTGGACTGAGATTTGGTATTTAACATTTGTTTACATATTGAATGAGGGTGATGATAAAAAAAATTGTGCTTTACTGATAGACACAATTTATAAATATTTAAATGATATGTACATAATAGAAATAAATATAAAAATATATTGTACAGATCTGTAAGATTTTTTTTATCAGAACTTAAGAATGGTTCTAAAAAACAAGAAAATTATTCAAAGTTGGTGCAGTTTAGATATAACATAACAATGTATAAATATATGAAATAGAATATACGACAACCTAAAAATCAATGCTCCACTGAACCATTCCTTGACAGAAACATAAATCATTTCAAAAGAACATACATAAATTAACATTTTTTGCCACATGTCATGTATGGGAATATGGAGGTTCTTTAGTAATAGAGACAAAATATAAATGTGGAACATTGATTGTCTACAACAATTATATTTTTGACATTTTGAAATTTTAGTTTGAATACTTCTTAACTGGTGTAAAGGTGGCAAAATCCACAAGGTCTCCTATAGCACAGCTATCGAGAAAAATGAACTTCTTTCTTCTGACAATCCATTAGTGTATAATTAAATAATCCAAGGTTAAAACACAAATTTCATACAAATCTGTTAAAGTTAGAGCAGCTTATAGTCAAAATACATCAACATTCTGTAAATATGTCTTTACATCTAAATGATGATAGCAATTCAAGGAATTACATTTTTTATAAATATATTGTTTGTTTGTTTCATTTTACGCCTTTTCCCAACAGTAGTTCAGTCATATTGGCGGGTAGTTTCCTAACCATCGTTCCTGGAGACTTACACCAGTACTAGACTACCTTCCTCCATTATAAATATATACACACTCTGAAATAGCCAACAAATAGACACAAATATGTTCGATTTACGAATCAAATCACTCCCCTTTAACATCCTAACAACATTCACACTTTCAATCTGTCACAAATACCTCCCTCCCCCTCACAGATCCCCTCCCCCTTTGCTTATCCCCCCCTGATGCACTTCAATGCCTATTTTTAAAACAACACTGAATCAAATTCAGTACAGTGTTTACATTTTTGAACACTTAAATCACACCTACAACAGTTCAAATAGACTTAAACACACTATGATTCTAATTGATTTTTAATGTGTGCAAAATTTTACTTAAGAATCGTTCTTAACAAGCTTATTTGTAAACAAACTAATTTATTTCAGCTCAACACTAAAATATTCCTTTGTTTTCCCAGTTCCATTCATCATTCTGTGTTACATAATTTCTTGTGGCAAAAATTTTAGTTAAGAATCTTTCTTATAACAAGCTTATTTGTTTCAGTTCAACACTTGATTAAAAGATCTCCTTTGTTTTCCCATTTCCATTCAATCATCACCAGTTACATAATTTCTTGTTGCTTGTTTTTTTAACTGTTTTTCATCCAATAAATATATAAAGTAGTTGAGTGGTTTTGTGTTACACTATTTCATACTTGTCAACATAAAAACAGACTTCCGATGAATATTTAGCAGATGAGTCATCCTCCAATAGTTTTATTTCTGTAATCTATAAAGATACAAATCATGCGTTAAAATTGTGAATATACAATTATATTTTTATACCAAACTTGACATTGCTTGGTTTCGCTTATAGGATGTATTTCATTTTATGCACTTTATTATGTATGATGAAATTAAAATTTATATTGGATGGAGGCCCAAATTCCTGCATTCCCAGCATTACAATAAAGCCGGCAGACAAGAAAAAAACACGTATTTCATGTCAAGTATCTTTCTTACAAGAAAGTTACCAATGGTTGCAGTGAATTTTTAATTTGTGCATCTTTAATGTTATATATGATTCAAAGCCAGGCATAATATCTTAACAGCAGATTTTTTAAGATAACATAATCATGTACAATAAAGTATTGACAAAAATATCTGAAAATCCATAAACTACCAATTGATGGACATCTCTATTGTCACACTGATACAGGGTCTTTCCAGCTTTACTGGTGGAGGAAGACCTCAGGTGCCCCTTCGTGCATTTAGCCAAGACACAAGCAGGCTTCTGAATAGAACTACCGGTCACCCATTAGCTAGCTGGATAGCATCCACTTTTCTACCATGATTTGTTTTCAAATGAGTAAGATAAACATTTTTACCCTTAAAGGCTTTAAAAATTTTCAAAGAACTTCTGAGTCTTGTATACTGAACATGACCAATGTATATAGATATTCACTTCGGATTTAGTCATAGGATAGATTTGTAAAAAATCTGTCAAAATATTTAAATTCTCAGTATCCAAGAGAAGTTTTGCCAGAATGTAAATTAAAATGAAGATTTTTTGTTTGTGTTTTTGAAATTGATTATCCATGACAACATTAAGTAAACAAAATGTATAAAGGATAGTATGTTGCTGATTAACATGTGACCTAACCTGGAGTACTGGAATATAAGGGAGTGTCTATCTATATTAAATAGGCTAATGATTATCATATTATGTACTGGGAGCTACAGGAAATGAATTATCTAACCATTCAATCTGACAGATAGCATATATCAATCATTGCTATGATTACATACATATATATAAGGCAGTTACAGAAGTTAATTCACACAAAGTACATGTATAGGAATGGTTGATATGATTAATTAATTTAATGTCCTAAACTAAAATATATGGTCTCATTAATTTTGATGAAATTTATATCATCAGTCAAGGAAACCCACTGATATAATAATTATTAATAAATGTATTGTATGTAATCACATATATGTATGACAATAATGGAAGATAAATAGATCTATAATATGTAAATAGGCATTGAACCCTATGGACCGAGTGGACGGGGAAGTCAGATAATAACAATTTGTTCAGTTTTTATTTTACATTTTTTCATTTTAAGTCATTTGGTATTACAAGCACCGCTACGCCAAAGCTCGCAAATTGACTTCCCCATATAATTGACAATACGCCAGAGAAGAGATTGCTCCGCCCACTGATTCACGTGACCCTATCATTCAGATTCTTAGATAAAACACAATACCGACGTTTACAGGAAACTATTATGCAACTTAAGTGACTAAAGAATTGACCTTATATAAATTGGTATACATAAAAAATTAATGCTTTTCTTGGATAGTTCAATGTATTATGGTGTTTAAAAAAGTAACACATAACTGCATTTATGCATTAATTATGAATACAGTAAAACGTTTGGCAAAGATCTTGTTAGATTTCTCGTTGACTTCAATGAAGATGTTTCTGACAAAATATCATTTTAGTTTACAAATTAAAAGATAGTTAAAATTGAAGTAGCGGTACATATAAATAGTAAAATTATATCAATTGCACAGTAACATTTACAAATGTCTTTAGGGTTTTATGTGCGAAATCACTTACATATAATGTATTTTTGCATAAATTGTTAAAATTGAATGAGAAAATTGCCCTTGCGTAACTTTGTAGTATGATTTATGATTATATGTATATTTCTACATTAGATATTTTTCGTGATAAAACGCAATATTATTCACTTCAAAATAAGTTTCGCATACACGTACCAGATCGTGAGACCTCGGTTTTAAATTAAAACCGTGATCAGGTATGATGTTATTGAAACAGATGTATCTAAATATTTAATCTTAATTCATTGAGCTTTCATAGAAATATTTGGGTAGGATAATTTTACATGAAATATTCATTGCATATTCTCTCATTTTATTTGCAAGTACTTTTTTCTACTGCAGCATTTTATTGACACTATTTGAAGAACGAACAAACAATGTCATATCAGACCTTACAATATATTATGTAATTATGAATAGACATAACTGTAATAAAGGAAGGAATAGAGTATTTGTTAAACCTTTTCCTTGTTTAATGCATTGTGGTATAGCCAGGCTTCATAACCTCAGATTCCCATTCAAAATTCAATTTTATTTAGTTCTACCCATTGTTTTCTCGTTTAGAGCAAACGCATTTTTTTACTTGGGGACCATATGCCACTTTTCATGGAATGGCACTAACGTAACACATTGAAGGTTCCATGGATGTTTCAAAATTCAAAATTTTACCAAGTCATGTTAAATGTTGAATACCACTTAAGCTGGTGATAGTGGGCGTGGACGGCTACTTGCACATTCCATTACCGTCCATGAACAGGCTCAATCAAACCGAGCCTGCAACATTTTCAATTTTGTCGTTTTGTACGTTCTTTAGGGATTCTTTATTTCTCTCTATTTTAACTTTCGTCAGAGATGTAAATAACATCTAGATAATATCTATGTCTCTGCTTTTGTACCTGCTATATAACTTATTATCTTCATATATACAAAGTTACTGATATTTTTTTGTAAAATTAACTAACTGACTCCATCTGTCAATATGTCAGGATAGTTGGTAACTTTGATATACCGATTTAATAGCTTTAAATTGACAAAAAAAATCAATATAAATACTGCTGCACCATTGTCTTATACAAATAGCTTGTTTAAGAAAAATGGCGAATTTTGCAGACATCTTAGCGTGAAACTGATAACGATCGCCGACTGGCTTATTTGTAAGACCCCTGAATATATAATATATTATAATATAATATTATCTCCTGGACATATTTATGTGTATTAACATGGGAAATTGCCTTATATAGATTCCAGAGAAAAATCTCGATTGGACATTATTTGGCCTATACATAAATTTTAACCAAGCCTGTCCAATTAAAAACTTGTACAAAGACTACCAAAGTATCATATACATACATTATCAAAACGGTTATAAAAGTCTACATAAGTGCTGACACTCATTAAAACGGAAGGGGAAATCTGAGAAGAAAGTTGTTAGGTAGAAAGCAGAAAATCTGACGGACAATCCTACCATATACATTATTCAAAACAAGGCTTTAATTAAAGAACTAACGTAACTATTTGATATATAAGTATAGCAACCATTCCAGTAAACAGTTATGATTTTTGAATTCACTTAAGTCTCCTACAAAATGAAATTATTTCTACCTGAACTGAATTTACCTGTCCAAAAGGTAAATAATGTAACCAAAACCAGTATCGCAAGAAAAACGACATTTTTCTACTAATATGTGGATACGAAAGTAGTTAACAAAACTATTAGTGCTTTATAATTCATTCTGTTTGAGTGGTTTTCATTCCATTTTCCAAATATTTTACTCAAAATTTACAATCAAAATACTACGGAAGTAAGTTTGGGCATACGCAATTACTCATACCTTTACGGTAAATACATTTCAAGAATTAATTATTTTATCGTAAATGAAAAATATATTCTTCATACGCGATGCGTGACAGTGTCATTTTTGCATTAATTTAATGAAACATATTTAAGCGGTGATAATATAACCTAAAGTTATTTCAAGCTTACGGGTGCTGGATAAGACTTAATTATATAGAACTACTCGCCCATAGAGAATACCTTCAATATTTTTCAAGACGAAGTGTATGCATGTAAAAATGATGACAAAAGTTGAAGTGTTATATATATCACTGGTAGAATAACTCCTGGGGTAGGTTCGTTAATTTAATACATATGCAAATATAAATGCTGTCTAAAATATTTCGTGTAAAATGATTTCTATATACAAATATTTTGTACCTGAAGGCACGTGATACAGGTGACACAAACAAGTTGAATATTCCGGAAGTGAATTTCAACAATAAATAGTTTAATATTTCGATACTTTTAAAGAATTTGTTTTAAGTTACAACGTAATCAACCGCTGCTGATCAACCAAGAACATGTTTAAAAGTTGCTGGATCATTGCTGCTGTTGTCGCAGTTCACCTGATCGGCACAGGTATTTTCCTTGTGAAATCAAAATGGCGCTCATGATATGAAAATGTAACTCACAAGCAGAATAAGCGACTGATGCCAGTATTGGAAAACTTTGACAGCTCTCTTTCTTTATGCCCCAACAATGTGGGAGCATGTAGCGTTGCACTTGTCCGTCCGTACGTCCCGAAATCTTGTGAACGCAACTCCTCTTAAACCGGATGGCAGATTTTGCTTAAATTTACAGGGATGAACAACCTTAATGTGTAGATGGAAGTAAAGGAAGGAAATTTTGCTGCGACCAAATTTAACAGAATTATGGCCCTTTGTTGATTTTTTCACTATATACTATGTAGAAATTTTGTGAACGCAACTCCTCTTAAACCGGATGGCAGATTTTGCTTAAACTTACAGGGATGAACAACCTTAATGTGTAGATGGTAGTAAAGGAAGGAATTTTTGCTGCGATTAAATTTAACAGAATTATGGCCCTTTATTGACTTTTCACTATATACTATGTAGAAATTTTGTGAACGCAACTCCTCTTAAACCGGATGGCAGATTTTGTTTAAACTTCCAGGAATGAACAACCTTAATGTGTAGATGGTAGTAAAATAAGGAATTTTTGCTGCGACCAAATTTAACAGAATTATGGCCCTTTGTTGATTTTTTCACTATATACTATGTAGAAATTTTGTGAACGCAAGTCCTCTTAAACCGGATGGCAGATTTTGCTTAAACTTCCAGGGATGAACAACCTTAATGTGTAGATGATAGTAAAGGAAGGAATTTTCGCTGCGACCACATTTAACAGAATTATGGCCCTTTGTTGATTTTTTCACTATATACTATGTAGAAATTTTGTGAACGCAACTCCTCTTAAACCAGATGGCAGATTTTGCTTAAACTTCCAGGGATTAACAACCTAAATGTGTAGATGGTAGTAAAGGAATGAATTTTTGCTGCGACCAAATTTAACAGAATTATGGCCCTTTGTTGATTTTTAGTTTTCAACTTGTGGCACATGTAGTCCAAAAAATATTTGACCTAGACTCATAAGATTGACAGAACAGTGGCGTGTGGGGGCATCCGTGTCCTATGGACACATTTCTAGTTTTTGTTATATAATGAAAATGTTCGTTGAAAACCTAGTAGAAAACAATTTAGATAAACTTTTAATAACTTCTAAAAAACCTTTAACAAATGAAGAAAATATGAAGCTGATTATTTACATAAATTGCTAATACAGATTAACTTAAATGTACTGAATGGGGATCAAGATACTTTACTACCTAGACTTGCCAAATCTAGATATTCTGAGACATTTTTATTCTGGGTCAGAAGCTGGCTCTTTGCCCACAATAATTAGTGCATTACAATAAGTTGGGTAAAGAGTCAACTCGGCCCTATATCAACGGGTCAACTCGGCACATGTCAACTCAGCCCACTTATGAGGAAAAAAACATATTAAACGTATTAACTTTTATATTACTGTACTTGCATGTTATCAAGGCAAGTAGTTTCAAATGAAAAATAAGAGATATCTGGTATATTTTTGTTATAACCTCCTCACAGTGATTACCTCCCTTGGCAGCATTGTACTGATAATGGGAGATCTCTGCGTAGGAGATGATATTATTTTATAACTGTACATAGTACTTCTGTAGAATTAAAGTATATTTAGAAGAAATTTGTTTCGTTTCTTCTTGCAGATTCGTAAAAAAATTAGTTTTTAGTTTTTTTTGTAAAGTAATCTTCACTAAAATATCAAATACGTCACTTATTATTATAAAATATTTTTAAATGTTCTTTATCTTATATACATAAAACAACATGTAATGCATTTATTAACATGCAATGTATTTTGCAATGTCACAAGGATGAATTATAATAAGTTTTTATTACCCAAATCATTGAAAACTCTTTCATTACCAAAAATGTAGTAATAATTTATGAAAACATCTTTCCACGTTTGTAAATAAGTCCATATATTAATTATTTGGTTCCAACAATAGTGATAAAACCAATATATCAATAAATTGAAAAGTGGGCCGAGTTGACCAGTGCCAATGCTGGAATAGAACCGAACTGACTCTGGGGGCCGAGTATATTTTAGGGCCGAGCTAACCCTGATTCATTAGTTGGACTATTCACTCCCAAACCAAAGAAATTGTGAGCCAGAACATTTAATTATATATACAACAGTCACAGAGTTAATATTGAATATAAATCAACCTTTTATTATTTGTTTATTTTGTTCCTTTTAATAATTTCTGATAAAATGTGTACCAATTTTATTATTTTGTTTTACAGTAAAATGTCAGCTGGACCCAGAGATTGTAGATGAGATTATACCAGAAGTTACATCACAGGGCGGACAGGCAAAACTTAACTGTACTGTGGTAAATAAGCAGGATGCTCATACTGTAAGTATAAATAATTATTACTTATTAATATTCAGAGTCAAACAGTCTAATAAACTCTCTTAATGTAAATATTTACAATGAGAATACACTCAAGAACATTGCCTCAGAGTTGATATGAACTGCGTAAATTACAAAGAAATATTGAATGAAAAGGCATGAGTTATCTGTCTTGTTTTGCGATCATAATTATATGTTGATCACTGTATTCTAGAATATGTTAACGATATACATTTGTAAAGTTTACAAACATGTTACATGTATTTTATATGTATTTAGAATCCAACTCTTGTGCACTGTCCACTAAATTAGTTATTAATTGAAATAATGTATAGATGATGTTTAGATGTATGAAATGCTCGTGTTATTTTGACATAATACTTCGATTACATGTATTAACTATTGTTTTGTAAATTAAGTATATGTTTCGTCACTTCCATTCCCTTTTTGCGCATTTTTGATCGAGTGATTAACTGCACAATCTCATGTTGTATGAAATAACTATACAATATTATTATGATAACATTTTTGAGATAGCCATTTTTCCTTCCAGGTAATTTGGGCATTTTTAGATTCCAAGTCCGGTGGTGAAATTATTACCACTGATGAAAACATATTTGTTGAAAACAAAGTTTGTAAAGAGGGCTCAAAGAAGTACGGTATAGTAAAGCGTGAATTCAAGAAGCGTATAACGTACATGTTGGTGATTAACTGTTTAGAAGTCGTGGATTATGGTTACTATAAATGTTATATTCAAATCAGAGGCTCGGCATCATGGCCTTCAAAAATAGGGCATCTTATTGTCCAAGGTAAATGTAAATTATATGTAAATTATTCATCATTTAGATCTTTATGTAGAAGTTGTACATCAATTTATCTGGTATTAAGATATAAATGTACAGAATAGATCTTTGTGTAGAAATTGTGCATATAGTTGTCAACTTGACTGGCTTAGATATAAATGAATAAATTGTCTTTGACCTCTTCTTAATTACTAGACTAGTCTGTAATAATATTGCAAATATTGACAAATTAATCTACATATAATTGCATATGTTGACTAATTGAATTAATTGTTCATTTAAATAAAACAATAATGTTAATTAAGTTATGTGTTTTAATATTAATTCATGTAGTTATTAATTGGTTTGGTTGAAGTATGTCAGTACCTTATTATATATGATGCTGCAGGTGCTTTAAATCAGTATACATGTATATATAAATGAAATGTTAATTTGAGTTAAATCTGCCACTCTTGTTTATTGTGATATTAATATTTCTTAACTAATTTTATCATATTTAAGTTCCGCCAACTATTACCAGCAAGAACGTGGCAGTGTTACAGCTGGACGTGGGTCACTCTCACAACCTTGAATGTTCTGCGACAGGCGTACCCGCTCCAAATATAACGTGGATCCGGTCAGACGGAGGACTTCTTCCTGGATTAGATGCCGCTCAACTAAGGGTAGGTTCACTTGATTGACATGATACTTGTTGAATTATTTGATTTTGTTTGTAAAAATTATTAATTATTATAAGATTTCATATAGATCGATTTTTATTGACCTTATTGATTGCCTCATAATTTTGAGATATAGACACACATTTCATAATTTATCACTGTTGATAATTTTTACCACCTATAACATTCAGTCAAATTTTTATATATAGTATAACATACTAGTATAGTAGAAACAAAATGTTCTCAGTAAATGATTGTCCATATTCTCCTGTGTAATATATCACTTGATAGATCTTGTCTAACAGTTCAAGGGTCTGACTTTGGCTTACTTGCTCATTTTATCTTGCGCATTTCTTAAATTGTCCATACGATATTTATATAGTAAATTATCGACAATTTCCGCTTGCCCATACAGGTTGTGGGGCAACCTGGGTAATACTGAGGATTAATTTTGCTGTCCCCGACAGTTCAAGAATTAAATGTAATGGTAATTTTAAATTGAGGTAAACATTATTATATAGATATAGGATAATATTAAGGAAGAAACATGTATAATTTTAATCTTCCCTTTCTTTTAACACTTATAGTCTTATATCAATATAATATTTGCTTTTTGGCATGATTTATCTATTTTTGGTATGCAATTATTTCAGAACACCACATTACCTTTAAAGAATGTAACAAAGGAAGACCGAGGGCTGTATAAATGTATTGCAGATAACCAGGTCAGGCCGCCAGATGTATATCTTGTCTCACTAAGCGTCTTCTTCAAACCTGAGACACTTGCTGTGCA
This sequence comes from Ruditapes philippinarum, assembly GCF_026571515.1. Lineage (NCBI taxonomy): Eukaryota > Metazoa > Mollusca > Bivalvia > Venerida > Veneridae > Ruditapes > Ruditapes philippinarum. The sequence goes on from NW_026865856.1 coordinate 87,702, forward strand.
AGATACTGTCGGGCAAGCTCAAAATAGACAGTTTGATGCTAAGCTAGAGTGTCGAGTATCAGGTAAATATTTAAAATAGTTTGCTTATTTCAGTACCTGTCCGTATCATTTCTTTCTGATATTTTTATATTAAATACATACCTATCATGTTTTTCAATTTTTTAGCAGTGCTTCCCTTGTTTTCTTTACAAGTATCTGACAAATTCTCCATTTTAATCAACAGAGGATGATTAATCGTGGTGTAACAGTATTGTCTTCAACTAAATTGTCACAGATATACAAGAAATATTAATGCAAGATATAGTTTTTTATGTTTCTCTGAAGGACAGCTTTGTATTTATAGGGGTTACATTCAACAATGTTTTTGAGAAAATTCTGGAAACAAAGTGAAACATTAATCACAACAAAATAACATAAGAATTGCAGACTCGGTTTGATTGAGTCTGTACATGAGGGATAGTGAATAAGTGCAACATCACTCACGCCCCCTAGCACCGGCTTGAGCGGTACTCAATTCTCAACACTTTATAGTGAAGAATTTAATATAAAGAGGTTATATTGTTCTATACTAACAGGTTATCCTGAGCCGGAAGTGGTGTGGTACAAAGAGCCGACCAGAAGTGAAGGAAACACGCAATTAATACAGCTAAATGACAATGAGAAATATGAAATAACAAAACTCATTGCCACAACGACATTACGTTTCCAAGAAGCCTGGTATGTGCTCCGAATTAAAAACGTGGAAGCAAACGATTACACCAAATATTACTGTGTGGCAAGAAACAGAATTGGAGAAAACAGACACACAATTATTGAGCTTTTTGGTAAATTTATAAATTGTGCTTCTTAAGTTTTCTTATTATTGTTTTCTTGTGTATGTTATAGGCTATGGATAAATTTTGGTTAATTTCTTAAACATACAAATGTTTATTGTCTGTAACAAGTGTTAACTGTCTGTACCGATTGTTTACTGTCTGTAAAACTTGTCTCTGTCACAGGCTTTGAGCCTGACCAGCATGCAATAATAGCATATCCATTTACTGCGTATCAGGCTCTATACAGTTGACTGTCTCATTTTTGGTTTTGAAATCCTGCATATTCAAAACTTGACAAATTTAAATTTGAACTAGTCTTTCACACAGATAAATCATGGCAAGGACTATTGCCTGAAATATGTTTTGTCTATAAAAAGAATCAAGGATGAAAATGATGTGTGCCAAGGTATATATTGCATATACATGTATACTTAAATGACAAAAACGTGCAAGAACAAGAAAAATAATATTAAAAAAATAACCGACATTAACTGATTTTTGTCATTTTAATATAATGCTGACCAGTTTCTCTTCTCTATCATCAGGGCAAAATATATATTATATAAAGTTCCTTCAGACTTTGAAAATCATTAATTATGAATGTCTTTACGTCCAGTAAGCTTTCATTTTACTACATGTATCACATCAGAGTTCAGCAGTGTAAATAGTTTGGATTGGATATTGAAAAAAATCTAGTTTAACTTTATTTCATTTTTTTGTTCACTTTTATTTCAGAAACAATGGAGTGTCAAGGGGCCAATTGTCCATCTTTCGAAGCCCAAGGTGCCTCAGCAATCTCTGTATCATTGTTGGCAACAGTTGCTATGGTTACACTCGCAAAACTTATGTTGTAGCTGTGATCTGATTGGCTCTTAATTACATATTTTTGTTAGTAACACATGATTTGAAAATGTATTTAGAAAATATTAACTAAATGTGAAAACTTATAAAAAATGGATCATCTATCAATATTAAGAATTAAAAATGCTTTTATCCAGTAATAAAGATAATGAATGGTTGAGGAAAGGAATGAAATTTTAGTGAAAAGAAGCTTATAACATAATTTTTTTTTGTATTTATGCATCATGTAAGACGTATAATCAATATAAGATTATATTTTGTTTGCAATATTTGAAATGTAAGCAGCAAAATATGTTTGACATGTTAGAATCTGTTTCATGGAATTAAGTAATGAATTATACGTTCGACTCAAAAATTTATTTCTTTTAAATGTTATAGATAGATCATGGTACTCGTACATTTTTGTTAATTTTATAGCATTTTTAGTTTGCAATCAATAGCTATTTCTGCAGAAAATACATGATATAGTGATAATATCCAAATAGAAAGAAATGAACATTTCTGATGTATCAAAATAGAAAGATTGAAGAAAAAAATTCCTGATTTTTTAAAATTCTTTAGTGATATCCATTTTTGTACATATGTGTATATTATTAATTGTAGAAACATGTATACAAAGTTACATATCATATCGATTTTATAAACATTATATTTTTATATTTTTTAATTCATCTTCATTTGTATAATAAGTCAAAATTTCATATTTTCTCATCCATTCATTCATGTATACATTCAAGTATGAATTAATCCATTAAAACAGATTTTCAGTTAGAAGTTCAATACACAAGAAATATCATAGATTCTTACAAGAAATGTTTGGGAAAAGATTTTTTGACCCATTTATGATAACTTTAAATTAAAAAGACTCAAATTTTTAGGAAATTTTTTAAGAAATTGAATAATGTTGATAAGGCGTTTTGGTTAATAAATAAATTATTTTTATTATTTGATTTATTCTCAACTTTCAACATTTTTTTTCCTAGGAATATCACATTACACACAATATATAATATTTATTTATTTTATATAATACATTTTCTAACATTCCAATAGAAAGATTTATAATTTTATTTGTCATTACAATCCTATGTAAAGTTAGAGTTCACTTTTCTTTTAATTGATTTGTGCATATAACTTGCTTTCCATAGTTCATTTGTGCCATATGAACTTTCAGGAGTATATTGTCATGGTCAAATATCATAGCTGTAGCTATAAATACAAATAAGTCACTGGGTAAAAATCTAGGCCAACTATAAACAATGGTTGTTTTTATACAAAAAGGTAGGTCATCAAGTCAAAATCTAGGTAAATGAAACTATTTTTATAGCTGTGTACCTGTTTACGAAAATTAAAATTTTAGCTCAAAATGCAAACAAGAAATGTCGAACGACACATATGCCCCCCTTTCTAGCCCTTGACTCATATTATTGGTAATTTTGTTATAGAAACTTGCCAAAAACGTGTACATGGAAGTGTTCAGTTATGGAAAAAAATGACCTATTTGTTATAACCAATTAATATGTGAAATTTATTAAGACCTTTGATATAAAGTTTTCACGGTAATAAGTGGAAATCATTCATACATTCAAGGCCGCTCTGACCTTGACATTTGAATTAGTGATCCCATTATCAATAGGGATTATCTACTACATATGGCCTTTCAATATGTGAAATATGAAGACTTTGTGATAAATAATTTTCAAGAGAATGAGCCGAAACCATTCTGTCTTTTAAGGCGCACCTATGACATAGACCTTTGACAAAGGGATCTCAAAAGGGGTTATCTACAATTTATGACCAATCAATATGTGAAATATGAAGAGTTTGTAATAAATAGTTTTCAAAAAAAAATAAGCAGAAACCATTGTGACATTAAGGCCCCTGTGACTTTGACCTTTGGACTAGCAATCCCAAAATCAATTGGGGTCATTTACTAGTTATGATCAATCTCTATGTGAAATATGAAGACTTTGTGATATAAAGCTTTCAAGATAATGAGCAGAAACCATACTTACAACAAGGCCCCTGTGACCTTAAACCTTGTGACCCCAAGATCATTAGGGGTTATCTACTATATATGACCAAATACTATGTAAAATATGAAGTTTGTAATAGTTTTCAAGACAATAAGCGGAAGCCATTATGACATTTAAGGCCCCTATTACCTTGCCCTTTGAACTAGTAACCCCTAAATCGAAAGGGGTCATCTTCTAGTAATGGCCAATTACTATGTGAAATATGAAAACTTTGTGATAAACACTTTTCAAGATAATAGGCAGAAACAGTCCTAACATTTGGCCCCTGTGACATTGAAATTTGACCTAGTGACCCCAAAATCAATAGGGGCTTTATGAAGATAAAAAACAACATATTTTTGTATTTTTATCTGGGATTTTTTCTCTGTGTATTCTTGACCTTGGGTGCAGGGACCTGAATTCAATGCGCAACATTCAGCCTCACAATGATGAAAATGTGTGCCAAGTTATATTAAAATCTTTCAATTCATATAGAAATATTACTCTGGACAAGCATTTTTAAAGAGATTCAAGTGTGACCTTTGACCTAGAGACCTTGTTAATGTGTGCGACACGGCTTCTCATAGTGGTGAACATTTCTATGAAGTTTCATTAAGATCCCTCTGTGTGTGTACGAAAACTGATATGCTCTGCACAATTTTGCATGTTGCCTGCCCGCCAGGGGCATTCCGATAATATATCTCATTTGAACTTTCAAACGGGCATATGAAAAAGGTCACTGGGTCATGTTGGAACTTATTTGTCCCCAATTGCTATAATTTGAACAAACTTGGAAGAAGTCAACTAAACGATGTTTCTTGCCAAATATTTAAGCTATAGCTAAGATGATGACAGAAAATAGACACAACCTTTTTACAATAACGCAAAATCAGCATGTTGTGCTCAGGTGAGCTAAACTAAAATAACATAGTTACGGTTCTTTAACATTGAACCTCCTGTCACAAGTCTATCATGAAGTTTTAATGAGTTATAATTAGCTCAGACAAGAATAATTGACTGAAGGGAGATAATTCAAAAATAAAATAAGGCAGACTTCTGGTTATTTAACTCTTTTGTCTTTATCACTGTGTGACAACTTTATCAAGTACATTCAATACTTCTGTTATTCTCCAGAAAGGAATGCTATTGGATGGACAGAGGGACAGACAATGTGATGAAAATGTATGCCCTCCCTTTGGGGAGCAAAAACATGCGCAATAAGTTGAATATCTGCAAACCCACTTCAATCCAGTAAGATATCACAAACTGTTGAACAGACTTCATTCTTTACACTGCAAACTAAAATACAGGGCTTCCATAAGTGGAAGTTTGGGAGTCATTTTCTCCTGATTTCGGCTTGCGACTTCCAAAATCTAATGTTTTCCCTTTCTTACCAAATTAATGTGACTTCAACACGGCCGTGTCACACTTTCAGTTTAGGACTTCCAAATGGAAACCTTGATAATAAGTTATCACATCATAAATTATAATTTGAGATATTTGTGTGAGAGAAAACAACATAAACAATAATTGACAGATCTGTACAATATTTTTTTTATTTATTTCTATTATGTACATATCATTTAAATATTTATAAATCATGTCTATCAGTAAAGCACAATTTTTTTATCATCACCCTCATTCAATATGTAAACAAATGTTAAATACCAAATCTCAGTCCAGTATTCCATCAACAATTAAATTGAATAAACCTTATACATTTTACATGTACCATAACATAGTAGTTTTACACTTAAAACATATTCCTATTCAGAAAGTTACCATTTTCATTTACGTTATTTGGCAACTTTTTCAACAATGAAGCTATGTACTATATTGCTGTGTGAAATTCTTTATGTTGAGTCAAATATGAAAACAATTGATCTAAAGTATATTGATCGGGTCAAATACAATGGAGATAGTTTCAAACAAGTTTTAGAGTGTATTTGTCGCCTTTAAATTGCTCAATTGAATGAAATATGCTGTATGACCCTGGTCTCAAATTTTTTACTTACAGGGAATAAAAAAAATCTTGTCACAAAAGTTTCACTGTTTTGCTAGGCCATTAAAAATCTCCACAATTTAGTAAAGTATTTTGTTTTTGATAGCTATTCAAGTTCATAGCAAGAGATCACTAGTACAGCAGTTAATAAAGAAACAGTTTGCCCCCCAAAAAATTAATTGACAATCTATCTGATTCTGTATATTTTGAATATCAAATTCAAGGGACACAACTCGAGGACAATGGAGAAATATCAAGAAAGTCAACAATAAATTCTTTTGAAAACTTAAGTCTGATTATGACCAACTCTTGATGTTTCTCATCAACATACAAGTAAAAGTGACATTATGCTCATTTTTTCATTGTCAATGTGATCTGAATTAACTAAATATTTCAAAAGATTGCCTGTTATAATGGTGATTGACCAACAGTTGATTTTTTAACATAGTGTTTAGGATAAACTATAACTCTGCCTATTTTATAAGAAGACTGTCCCATTCTTTTAATAAATTGAATGCTACAGGTAAATTCTGATGGATATTTACAGAAGTTTTCTTGGACCACATGAGTTATTTGTTATTCATGCAGAGATAATTATAAATTGAAAGGAATTGTGTCAAAATATTAACTATACACCCTTGCATATATATAATGTCACTTTAGAAATGTTAAATTATCGACAGTCAATAAACAACGAATGGTTCCATAAACAAGAAAATTATTCAGAGTTGATGCAGTTTAAATATAACCTAACAAATGTATAAATATATCAAATATAATATATGACAACCTAAATATCAATGCTCCACTGAACCGTTCCTTAACAGAAACATAAAATCATTTCAAAAGAACATACATTAATTAACATTTTTTGCCACATGTCATGTATGGGAATATGGAGGGTCTTTTGTAATAGAGACAAAATATAAATGTGGAACATTGATTATCCAGAACGATTATGTTTTTGACAATTTGGTACCTGAAGTCACGTGATACAGGTGACACAAACAAGTTGAATATTCCGGAAATGAATTCCAACAATAAATAGTTTAATATTTCGATACTTTTAAAGTATTTGTTTTAAGTTACAACGTAATCAACCGCTGCTGGTCAACCAAGAACATGTTTAAAAGTTGCTGGATCATTGCTGCTGTTGTCGCAGTTCACCTGTTCGGCACAGGTATTTTCCTTGTGAAATCAAAATGGCGATCATGACATAAAAATGTAACCCACAAACAGAATAAGCGACTGATGCCAGTAATTGAAAACTTTGACAGCTCTCTTTCTTTTTTGTTATATAATGAAAACGTTCTTGGAAAACTTAGTGGAAAACAATTTAGATAAACTTTTATTAACTTCTGAAAAAAAACCTTTTACAAATGAAGAAAATATGAAGCTGATTATTTACATAAATTGCTAATACAAATTAACTTAAATGTACTGAATGGGGATCAAGACACTTCACTACCTAGACTTGCCAAATCTAGATATTCTGAGACATTTTTTTTTTCTGGATCAGAAGCTGGCTACATAATATAGGTATTGCAGCCGAAATATTGAGACTATTCAATCGAGCCTAGAGACACTTCACCCCGCAAATTTTGAAAACAATTCACACATCAACAGACACTTCAGCCCCAACATTCATAACACACTTTACCCATCATATGTTGTTTTTTCTAGAGTAAATATTGAACATAAATCAACCTTTCATTATTTCTTTTTTTTTTTCCTTTTAATAATTTCTAATAAAATGTGTACCAATTTTATTATTTTGTTTTACAGTAAAATGTCAGCTGGACCCAGAGATTGTAGATGAGATTATACCAGAAGTGACATCACAGGGCGGACAGGCAAAACTTAACTGTACTGTGGTAAATAAGCAGGATGCTCATACTGTATGTATAAATAATCATTACTCATCAATACTCAGAGTCAAACAGTCTAATAAACTCTCTTAATGTGAATATTTACAATAAGAATACATTCAAAACATTGCCTCAGAGTAGATATGAACTGCGTAAATTACAAAGGAATATTTGAATGAAAAGGTATGAGTTATCTGTCTTGATTTGCGATCATAATTATATGTTGATCACTGTATTCTAGAATATGTTAATGATATACATTTGTATAGTTTACATTCATGTTACATGTATTTTATATGTATTTAGAACCCAACTCTTGTGCACTGTCCACTAAATTAGTTATTAATTGAAATAATGTATAGATTAATATATGTTTAGATGTATGAAATGCTCGTGTTATTTTTACATAATACTTTGATTACATGTATTAACTATTGTTTTGTAAATTAAGTATATGTTCGTCACTTCCATTGCTTTTTGCCATTTGCGGCATTTGTGATCAAGTGATAAACTGCAAGACCTCTACAATTCAAAGATAGGATATTTAGGCTACTTGAATTCATCTAAAACGTATATTTGAAAAAGAAAAAATACATGTTTCAAGGAAGGTAATGTGAAAAAACACAAACAAATAAATAAATCATTCATGCATACATAAACAGATGCATACAAACATACATATATACAAAATAAACACAGAAAGAACAATTGTTCCCAGTATAAAACTTGAGAAAAATAGATAAATCACTTATACATTGGATATATTTTTTATTTTGTTTAAATGCAAAAATGTGAGAGTAAAATGAATCCATATGGCTGGACTATTCTTCGTTTTCTTTTGTGTATAAACAAGCGCTTGAAAGACACTGTCTTCTTTTAACCAGAATAATTTAGTTTATAGCTTAAATTTAAAAAAAAAATGAAAAATCGAGCTAAACTTAAGATAAAAGCGTCTTATATTTTCTTAGAAGCTTACATCTATTTCTTAGAAAAATAAAAAATAAAAAGAACAATGGTAGACGAATTACTGGGAATAAAAAAACACACACAGAAAAATACAATTTGATCTGTTGTACTTTAACACAAGAAAGTTTCATTGTGGAAAAAAAAGAGAACAGTTCCCCCAAACCACTAGATATTAATTTTGGACATCATATGTATTTAAGCATACATTAAATGCTAAGTGGTGATTCCTGCAAGGCATAATATGCACTATTATAAAAACTGACTTCTAAGTATTTATTCATTTATTATGTACTGCATGAATAGAGTGAAGGAGAAAAACAAAAACAAAACTTTTTAAAGCACAATGAATAGTATATCATTAAATTAAAGTTATATTGAAATGGACATCAAAGTAATGTCTTTGCGAAAAAGCGAAAAACAAAACGAAACAGAAAAGATCATTACAGAGAGATTGTAAAAAAAACAAACGTGTTTATACATACGGATAAAAATTCTACCTTTGTGATTACACTGCGAAAAATATACTGATATACGGGAATATACGGTCCCGTATTTTTGACAAATACGGGCGTGTACGGGATGTATTTGTCGAATATACGGACCAAATATACGAGTCCGTATAGGGAACATCGGGTATAAGGGAAGTCCGTATATGCATCAGGCGTATACGGAATTCCGTATTTGCCCCATATACATGTACGTTTTATTTGTTCGTACTTTTGAAGTATACGGAGAATAAAATTCCGTATACAGAATTTATCAAGGTTGTTATCCCTAGTATACTATAAATATACCAGGGATATACGGGACCGTATTTTCTACATATACAGAGAATTATTTTATTGATATTATTGCTATTTTTATTAATATATAAAATTTTCACGTTGACTTAAGTCATATTATAGATTTAAACTATAGCGAATGAATAGAAAATATCCGAAAGGTTATTCAAAATTGGAAAAGAAGAATTCTCACACCAATATGTAAAATTGATGTTATTGAATCTCTTTTGATTTCATCTCTAAATCATTTATTCATTTCACTACCAAACCCTTCTGGAGATGTAATCAGTGTATCTAATAAAATGTTTTATGACTTTATTTGGCAAGGAAATGTAAAAAATAAGTCTATGCTGAGGGCTGCTTGCAAATGATAAATATTTCTGCCGTTATAATGGCATTAGAATAACATGGTTTAAAGAACAATCTCAAATGCTAGTTGGAAAAGTATTCTTTACGACAAAATAGATATGCAAAAGTTTTTTCACTGCGGAAACCATTACTTTGATAAACTTGCAAAAGAAACAATCTTTTTTTGGAAGGACACTTTTACAGCCTTATCACGATATATAGAATTAATTTCCATCGAAAATCATTCTTTCGGAAAACATTCTTTATTTTATAACAATAACATATTAATTGGTTCAAAAAGCGTATATTTAAAATCGTGGTTCGATGCAGGTGTTTATAACATAGAACACCTAAAAGCACCTGATGGAAAGTTTTTATCTTATAATGAATTTATTAATCGATACAATGTCCTATCTAATATCTTAATTTTCAACGGTATGATTTTATCAGTAAAGCAATTTTTAAATAAATATATTATAATTTATAACATTCCACAGAAAAGCATTGGCCCAGACATACTGCTATACATTAAAGATATTATATCAGACATAAATGGAGCAAAACTTTTCTATAATATATTAAATAAAAACAAATCAAAGCCCACAAGTATCGAAAAATGGACAAACAACCTTAATTTAGCTTTTAGTGAAAATGAATGGAAAATTATATTTGAAATGTCTTTTACAATTACAAAATGTGCCAAGTTCCAATGGTTCAAAACAAGAATTTTACACAGGATTATTGGAACTAATCATCTTTTATACAAAATTAAGTATAAAGAAAGTCCTTTATGTTCTTTTTGTAATAATGATGTTGAAAGCATTGAGCATCTATTTTGGCTGTGTCCCATTGTCAAAAAAATTATAAATGAATTTCTTGAAATAAATGAAGCACCTTTTTTATCTTTGGGTATAAAAGAAATGATGTTTGGCTATAATGCAAAGGATGATCTATCTAACGCAAAAAACTTATTTTTAGTATATTATACTTATTTCTTATTTATTTCTACACTGAAAAGTATTGTTTTGAGTTTAAGTAATTAAGAAATAATTCAAGCCAAAATAGCATGCATTAAATTTTATATGATGTCGATGCTTTTGAAACTATTTTTTTAGAATACGGTTATGAGTGCGAGTGTGAATGCATGTGTCGTCCTTGTCTCTTTGTGTTTTGTTGTTGTTATTTTTTGTGTGGTGTTTTTTTTCTATTCTTTTTTATTTCTTTTGTTATTGTTGTTTGTCTTTTCTTTCATTACAATGGTTTCACATCTGGTATACCCGTTCATATGCATGAATATAAATAATCATAAAACCACTGTGGGATGTGCTGCGACCCACAAATGGTTATGTGACGAAGCGAATAAATGGGGTTACCCCATGTGGGGGCCTGAAAAAAAAATATCTTGAAAGTTTTTATTACAAAGTCTTCATATTTCACATAGTGATTGGTCATAACTAGTAGATGACCCCCATTGATTTTGGGATTGCTAGTCCAAAGGTCAAGGTCACAGGGGCCTTAAATGTCACAATGGTTTCTGCTTATTTTCTTGAAAACTATTTATTACAAACTCTTCATATTTCACATATCGATTGGTCATAACTTGTACATGTCCCCTATTGGGATCACTTTGTCAAAGGTCTATGTCATAGGTCCCTTAAATGTCAGAATGGTTTCGGCTCATTCTCTTGAAAATTATTGATCACAAAGACACATATTGAAGTAGATAATCCCTATTATTGGGATCACTAGTCTCAATGTCACAGCGGCCTTAAATGTAAGAACGGTTTTCACTTAGTAACGTGAAAACTTTATATCAAAAGGTCTTAATATATTTCGCATATTAATTGGTTATAACTAGTGCAGCTCATTATTTTTCTTTTTTCCATAACTGAACACTTCCATGTACACGTTTATGGCATGTTTCTATAACAAAATTACCAATAATATGAGTCAAGGGCTAGAAAGGGGAGCATATGTGTCGTCCGACATTTGTTTGTATTTTGAGCTATAGCTTTAAAGCAGAACGCCTCCAGATTTATGCTTATTTTCATGAAAATTTTGATATTGAAATTAAATTAATATTGTATAGTAACCAAGAGATAGCAATTAACACATTATCAATGGCACTTATTACCCACGTTAACTACAAAGAAGTCAAAATATGCAAAAAAATGCCCTTACTGCGTTAGCAGTAGAAATATAGTTACACATAATGAAAAATTAACCATCGATTGCTTACAACATGTAAATTGTTATTTGATTTGTTCTACTATTCTTAAAATCTTCCTAAAAGTACATTTTTCACAAGTTTGATTTATTCAAATATTTTCGCTCATCTGGAGGCATGCTGCTTTAAAATATAGATAAAATTTTAATTTTCGTAAACAGTACACAGCTAATAAACACAGTTTCAGATTTATCTAGATTTTGACTTGGGTAACCTACCTGTTGTATAAAAACAGTTGCTCTAGATTTTTACCCAATGACTTATTTGTATTTATAGCTACAGCTATGATATTTGAGGGGGCGTCCGTGGCCGAGTGGTTAAGATCGTTGTCTTCAAACCACTAGCTCCTCACTGCTTTGGGTTCGAATCCCGACAGGGACTTTGAATTCTTTCATGTGATGCAGCTATCCAGCTACGGAACATCGGTGATTCTACTCAGGTACCCGTTCGAGCCTGAAATAATGCAAAGAAGGGCACCTGAGGTCTTCCTTTACCAGTAAAGCTGGAACGTCGACATATGACCTATACTGTGTCTGTGTGACGTAAAACCCAATAAAACAAACAAATATTTGACCATGACAATATACCCCTGAAAGTTCATATGGCACACATGAACTATGGAAAGCAAGTTATATGCACAAATCAATTCAACAAAAAGTGAACTCTAACTTACAAGGGATTGTAATGACAATGAAACAAATAACAACTGAAAATTATAAATCTTTATTTTGGAATGTTACAAAAAGTATTATATACAATAAATATTTACAATATACACATTGTGTGTAATGTGATATTCCTAGGAATGTTGAAAGTTGAGAATAAATCAAATCATAAAAATCATTTATTTATTAACCAAAATGCCTTATCAACATTATTTAATTTTTTTTAAAAAAATCTTCAAAATTTGTGTCTTTTTAATTTATAGAAATTTATAAAAATGCGTCAAAAACCCTTTTCCCAAACATTTCTTGTAATAATTTATTATATTTCTTGTGTATTGAACTTTTAACTAAAACTTTATTTTAATGGATTATTTCATACTTGAATGTATAAATGAATGAATGGATGAGAAAATATGAAATTTTGACTTATTATACAAATGAAGATGAATTTTTAAAAAAACATGACGATAGCATGAACAGAAGGGTCCCTGTATAAAAATATAATATTTATAAAATTGGTATGATATGTAACTTTGTATAAATGTTTCTACAATTTATAATATACATGTATGTACAAAAATGGATAACATTGAAGAACTTTAAAAAATCAGGAATGTTCATGATTTTCTATTTCAATTTATCAAAAATGTTCAGGTTTTTTCTATTTTGATATATTTTTTTCTATTTGAATATTGTCACTATATTGTGTATTTTCTGCAGTTCTAAAGAGCTATTGATTGCAAACTAAAAATGCTATAAAATTAACAAATTATTGAAATGTACGAGTACCATGATCTATCTATAACATTTAAAAGAAATAAATTTTTGACATGTTTGAGCCGAACGTATAATTCATTACTTTATTCTATGAAACAGATGCTAACATGGCAAACATATTTTGCTGTTTACATTTCAAATATTGCAAAAAAATAAAATTATATATATATAACTTGATTATACACCTTAAATGAAGTATAAATAAAAAAAATATTATGTTATAAGCTTCTTTACAGAAACATTTCATTCCTTTCCTCAACCATTCATTATCTTTATTACTGAATAAAGACATTTTAAATTCTTAATAATAATAGATGATCCATTTTTTATAAGTTTTCACATTTAGTTACTATTTTCTGAATACATTTTCAAATCATGTGTTACTAACAAAAATATGTAAATGAGAAGATATGCATAGTCATTAAAAGCCAATCAGATCACAGCTACAACATAAGTTTTGCGAGTGTAACCATAGCAACTGTTGCCAACAACGATACAGAGATTGCTGAGGCACCTTGGGCTTCGAAAGATGGACAATTGGCCCCTTGACACTCCATTGTTTCTGAAATAAAAGTGAACTGCTGAACTCTGATGTGATACATGTAGTAAAAGGAAAGCTTACTGGAAGTAAAGACATTCATAATTAATGATTTCCAAAGTCAGAAGGAACTTTATATGATGTATATTTTGCCCCCGATAAATAGAAACCGGTCGGCATTATATTAAAATCAGTAAATGTCAGATATTTTTTTGTGTAATTTTTCTTGTTTGGCACTTAATTATCATTTATATATACATGACATTGTATATGTTATACATAATTAATGATAATTTGACACAAATTATTTTCATCCTCAATTCATTTTCTGTATAGACAATACATAAATTTTAAGTGAATTAAACGTAACCCTTGCCATGCTGCATTTGTGTGAAAGTCTTGGCCTACTTTGAATTTAAACTTACTCAGTTTTAAATTTGCAGGATGAGACGGTCAACTGTATAGAGCCTGATACGCAGTACATGGATATGCTATTATTGCACGCTGGTCAGACTCAAAGCCTGTGATCCAAACAAATTTTTTAGCCACCAGTAAATACTCTTAACGGTTACGAAATAAATCAAATGTTTACCATAGCCTATAACATACACAAGAAAACAATAAAAAGAATACAACTCAAGAAGCACAATTAATAAAAACTTACCAAAAAGCTCAATGATTGTTTGTCTGTCTTCTCCAATTCTGTTTCTTGCCACACAGTAATATTTAGTGTAATCGTTTGCCTCCACATTTTTAATTCGGAGCACATACCAGGCTTCTTGGAAACGTAATGTTGTTGTGGCAATGAGTTTTGTTATTTCATATTTCTCATTGTCATTTAGCTGCATTAATTGCGTGTTTCCTTCACTTCTGGTCGGTTCTTTGTACCACACCACTTCTGGCTCAGGATAACCTGTGAGTATGGGACAAAATATAACCTACTTAAATACATAGAAAATTGTTCCTTAATATGTTAGTAGTAATCACAGGAAAAAATTTAAATAACTTTTTATGCATGATTCCTTCAAATAAAAAAAAATCATGTAATATGAAAGAGTTACACCAATATCATTAGTATTTTGAATAATTCCATCTCCTCATATGTTTCATGTCATACCAATTACATAGAATATAATTTGTAAAACTACCAAGTTTTGGTTCAAGACAAACTTACAAAACTAAATATCTTGTACATTTTTTTTCTGTGACAATTTACTTGAAGACATTATACTGTAACATCCCCTATTGATTAAAGTGGAGAAGTTGTCAAATACTTGTAAAGAATACAAGTAAGAACAGGGACAGAATTAGAAAACATATGATAGATATGTATTTAATAGAAAAATATAAGAAAGAAATTTTACAAACTGGTAAACTGAATATGAGCAAGCTGTCTTAAATACTTACCGGACACTCGACACTCTAACTTAGCATCAAACTGTCTATTTTGAGCCTGACCGACAGTATCTTGTACAGCAAGTGTCTCAGGTTTGAAGAAGACGCTTAGTGAGACGAGATATACATCTGGCGGCCTGACCTGATTATCCGCAATACATTTATAAAGCCCTCGGTCTTCCTTTGTTACATTCTTTAAAGGTAATACAGTGTTCTGAAACAAAAACATATCAAAAATAGATCAATTATGCCAAAAGCAATTATTATATTGATTTAAGTGTTACAAAACATGGAAGATAAAAATTATACTATTAAATGGCTTTATTTCTTTTCTTTATATCATTCTATATATATACATAATAGCCTCAAATTACCATAACATTAAATTCTTTAACTGTCAGGGATGACAAAATCAATTGTCAGTATTGGGCAAATGAAAATTTTCAATAATTTACTATATAAGTATCATACAGACAAGTAAAGAAATGCTCCAGATAAAAATGGACAAGTAAAATTTAACATAGGATTTCGCCACCCCTTGAAGATTCACACAAGATCTATCAAGTGATAATGTAACATATCACTTCAAAGGAGAATATGGACAATTATTTTACTAAGAACATTATTTTTCTACTACCAGTAAATTATTTTTTATATATATATAAATTTGACCGTTAGAATGTTACAGGTGGTTAAAATTATCAACAGTGATAAAAATAAAGTTTATGTCGATCTCTCGGCTCAAAATTACGAACCAATCAATAAAGACAATAAAAATAAAAAAAGAAATCTTATAATAGTATATTTCACAAAAGAAAACAACAAATTAATCAACATGTATCCTTTCAATCAAGGAACCTACCCTTAGTTGAGCGCCATCAAATCCAGGAAGAAGTCCTCCATCTGACCGTACCCACGTTATATTTGGAGCGGGTACGCCTGTCGCAGAACATTCAAGGTTGTGAGAGTGACCCACGTCCAGCTGTAACACTGCAACGTTCTTACTGGTAATAGTTGGTGGAACTTAAATACGGTATGATTAAATTAATCAAGAAATATTCTTATCACAATTAAGGTATTAGCACCCTAATGCATTACCTCCGCTTTGAAGAGTATTCAAATAGGCTAGAATTACTGTTAACTACATTGAAAATGAGGGCCATGGGTTCAATCCCCAGAAGGGTCAACTTTTTTTTTTCTTTCTTTTTTTCTTTTAACATTATTTATGTATCTCTCATGTCCCATATGGAAAGAAAAAAGTGTTTAATTTTGAATTTTTAATTTATATAGGTATTTATTGGCTAAATTATGCTAAATCTAGTAATAAATATGGTACCTGATATTTTCAAAGTGTAATATAATCAAAACTAGACGGTAAAAGTATTTCATATTTTACAAGATCAACCAATATACTTTTTTAAAAATTTAGGGAAACTTTGAAAACAGGCACTCATTTGGGTAAATTTTAAGAATGTTTCTATTTAGGCTCCTTAAGTAGAAAAATGGTCAGACATGAGGTAAAAATGGGTGGGGCAGGGTAACATTTTTATACAGATTTCATAAATTTTAAGTAGAAATCATAATTTTGCTTATGTGGATTGTTAGCTGAATGTTACTATTTGTTTCTTACCAAAAATTCATGGGAAAACATTTTTCATTAGAATGTTATTGCAGATTATTTAAAGGTTCCTCATTTCTAAAAAAGGGCCCTCATAACATCCTAGCTTGAGTTCAGAAAAGTGGCCATAACTTGATTTCCGTACGGTAAACTTTGTTTAAATTTTGCATACAGGTGTACTTTAAGGTATACATCTGACCTATGATGTCAATTCTTTAGTTCCTGATAGTGCCCATTAGGGTCCTAATACCTTAACAAGAGTGTCGGATTTAACCAAGCTTTATCAAAATTATTAATTAAATTATTTTCATTTATATATACTGATTTGAAGCTCCTGTAACTTCATATAAATAATAAGGCACTGACATAATTCAACTAATTAAAGTAACTAAATTATATCATAAAATAATTAACACATTATTGTTATATTAATATAAATATTTTAACAATTATTTCAACTGGTCAACATTTGCAATTATATGTAGATTAATTTGTCAATATTTGCAATATTATTACAGACTAGTAGAACAATTAGGCTAAGCAGAGGTCAAAGACATTTTATTCATTTATATCTAAGCCAGTCAAGTTGACAACTAAACACAAAGATCTATTCTGTACATTTATATCTTAATACCAGATAAATTGATGTACAACTTCTACATAAAGATCTAACTGATGAATAATTACATATAAATAACATTTACCTTGGACAATAAGATGTCCTATTTTTGAAGGCCATGATGCCGAGCCAGTGCCTCTGATTTGAATGTAACATTTGTAATAACCATAATCCACCACTTCTAAACAGTTTATCACCAACATGTATGTTATACGCTTGTTGAATTCACGCTTTGCTAACTCGTACTTCTTTGAGCCCTCTTTACATACTTTGTTTTCAACAAATATGTTTTCATCGTTGGTAATAATTTCACCACCGGACTTTGAATCTAAAAATGTCCAAATTACCTGCAACACAAAATGGCTTAAATGAGTAGCAATAATAAATAGAATCTCCAAAATGTTATCATAATAATATACAAGTTATCTCATATTACATGAATTTTCACAGTAAATCACTAGATCATCAATGCTGCAAGTGTCAAAAAGGAATGGAAGTGACAAAACAATAGTTAATACTCATATTAGTCATAATCAAAGTATTATGTCAAAATAGCATGCTCGAGCTTTTCATATGTATCTTAACATTATAAATCTATACATTAATGATTATTTCAATTAATAACTAATTTAGTGGACAATGCACAAGAGTTGGATTCTAAATACATATAAAATGCATGTAACATGTTTGTAAACTTTACAAATGTATATCCTTAACATATTCTAGAATACAGTGATCAGCACATAAGGTGGATTTTACACGCGATTCAGGACAGATAACTCTTGGTTTTCATTCCATATTACTTTTTTATCAATTTACACAGTTCATATCGGCACTGTTTATGGATGTTACTTATTTAAGTTCTCATTATAAATATTCACATAAAGAAAGTATGGACTGTAAGTATACTGTATCAATGAGTTATACTTACAGTATGACCATCCTGCTTATTTACCACAGTACAGTTAAGTTTTGCCTGTCCACCCTGTGATGTAACTTCTGGTATGATCTCATCTACAATCTCTGGGTCCAGCTGACATTTTACTGAAAAACAAAATAATAAAATTGGTACAAATTTTATCAGAAATTATTAAAAGGAAAAAAATAAAGAAATAATAAAATGTTGATTTATGTTCATTATTTACTTTAGAAAAAACAACGTATGATGGGTAAAGTGTGTTATACCCCGGTCACATATTCACGGAATACGCCCACGGAAGAGCCACAGATTTATTCCGGCATCGTCCGTAGCTACCCGTACTGGTCAGTAGCTTTCCGTACTGTAACTGTAATCAAACATAGTAGTCCTTGTTTATCCGTAGCAATCCTTGACAATTTTTGAACATACACAAAAATTTGCTATGGAAAAATCAACCGTAGCGTATCCCTGCTAGTCCGTATTAAACCGTACTGATACGTACTGGTCTGTGCGAAAACCTTACCAATCCGTACTGATTCGTAGTCCACCAACTTGCCAAGGATTTCCACGGTTTGGTACGGAGAACTACGTATTTGTACGGTTACCCTATGTATAAGCTACGGTTTAATACAGATTAATACGGCATTGTCATGGAAAGCCACGATCATAATACGTTGTACTATGGAGAGGCAGGGATTAGCACGGTCTTATACGGTTTATTGCGTTGCAACAGGAAATGGTACGGAATGGTACGGTCCACCACTGTTTATAGTACGAATGAAGTAAGTATCATGTACTTTTTCAGGGTATAAATACTACCTTCTTGTTAAAACAGACATATTTGCGGGAACATTCAATAAATGATAATTGACATTTACTGCAACTTTATATTGAAATGGCTCAGAATGCGGAGGCAGTGGTCGATCTGCTTGATGACATGCATAGAGGTTAAAATGTATTAACATCGTACTACAATTCATAATAAATTGATTAACATTTACTGTTACATATTTCAAGTGTCTCATAAGCCTCGGACGCTGGCCCTTGAGTGATATTAAGATTAATTAACAAGCTTTTTACATATTTTTAAAACATAAACATTCACGATAATTAATGTAATTGTAAAATAAACAGCAAATTTAAAAATTAAAAGAGAAGCAGTATTGATCAACGTTTTTCCTTAATGATTACTAGTCCATATCTAATCAGGTAAGAGAAGACAGACGAGATGGTGGACTAGAGATGTGCTTTTACGAAGACCGCTTCATGTTTAGTATGAGGCTATCATGGCTGAACTTGTTGGGGATCCGGCGTCCTTCAAAAAATTCATTTTAATCGGACCTGATGTGTCTCGGGGTTTGGACGCGATTTGGCCGAATCCTCTCCACCAAAATCATTGAACTCTGCAATTTGTTTTCTAGGTGTTCTTTTTTTCTTGTGAGGCATTTTGAAAATGAGCATGCAAGAGGTTGCGGACGGAGGTATTAGGTCCGTATAGATCAGTGGCAATTCGTTCTTCTCCGTATCATAATCAATTCGCTCTTCTCCGTATCAGACCGTACTTATTCGTACTAACCCGTGCTTATACCGTAGCAGACTGTAGTGTGTCCGTCCTGATTCGTGTCGCTCCGTATCAAACCGTGTCGGTCCATAACAATCCGTGTCTGTCTGGGGGCTTTTGGTGGTAAATCCGTCGGACTCCGTACTCATACCGTTGTGTGTCTGTACTGGAACTGTAGCAGACTACGGAATTTTACATTTCCGTAGTAACCCGTGAACAATTAGACTGTAGCTCTTCCGTGGCATTATCCGTGAATATGTGACCGGGGCATTATGAATGTTGGGGCTGAAGTGTCTGTTGATGTGTGATTTGTTTTCAAAATTTGCTGGGTGAAGTGTCTTTTATAGGCTCGATTGAATATAGTCTCAATATTTCGGCTGCAAGACCTACATTATGTAGATGTTTGTCTTTCCGAAGTGTAACTGTTGTATATATATGATAAAATGTTCTGACTCACAATTTGTTTGGCTTGGGGATTGAATAGTCCAACTAAATGTACTGCACTGATTATTGTGATATTTTGTGTATGGGCAAAAAGCCAGCTTCTGATCCAGAATATCTAGATTTGGCAAGTCAAGTTAGTGAAGTGTCTTGATCCCCATTTAGTAGTCGCAAATTATTTATGTAATTTAGCTTCATATTTTCTTCATTTGTTAAATGTTTTTTAAGAAGTTATTAGAAGTTTATCTAAACTGTTTTGCTCTAAGTTTTCAAAGAACGTTTTCATAATATAACAAAAAAGAAAGAAAGCTGTCAACGTTTTCCATTACTGGCATCAGTCGCTAATTCTGCTAGTGTGTTACACATGAGCGCCATTTTGATTTCATAAGGTAAATACCTGTGCCGATCAGGTGAACTGCGACAACAGCAGCAATGATCCAGCAACTTTTAAACATGTTCTTGGTTGACCAGCAGTGGTTGATGACGTTGTAACTTAAAACAAATACTTTAAAAGTATCGAAATGTTAAAACTATTTATTGTTGAAATTCATTTCCGGAATATTCAACTTGTTTGTGTCACCTGTATCACGTGACTTAAGGTACAAAATATTTGTATATAGAATTTTTTTTAGACGAAATATTTTAAACAGCATTTATAGTTTAGTAAAACATGATACGCTACTGTATATAATGATAAATAGCCTTTAAAATATGCGACATACTAATGAACATTGTATATACTATTTCTAAGTGTCAAATGTATGCCAAAAGGATAAAAAAGATTTTTAATAAATAAATATGAAGCTCTATAAATTATGTAAAAAAAAAATTTCCACTATCAAAATTATAGTTATAGATCTAACTATAATTTTGATAGTGGAAAATTTTTTTTTTTATATAATTTCATCGGTGGTTTTGTATTTGGTACCTTATAGTAAGCCTTAGAGTGTTGAATTATTTTTTTCAGGGTTGTAGTAGGAGTACAGGGGCTGATAGGGGTGGGGTGTCCAAACACTGATACTGCCACCTGTGTATTTAACAAGTTAATATATATAACAACTATTACAGCGTTTCAACACGGAGGGCGAGTGCCATGCAACAACGCTACTCACATATAAATACGTGACCCTTGTGATTAATTTTCACTGATGAAAAATGATTCTTTTGCATTTTAAACAGTCTTTATTTTGGGTATGTCATGAATAGGATAAATATATTCGTGTATAAGGTGAACTCATTAATTACTGAATTTATTGAACTCGTTTAATAAATTCAGGATTGAACCTAACGTACGTTACACTTAGTATAACGCACGCGTCGGGATAATAATCAAACAATGTTTGTGATATTTTGGTTTCATCTTTACAAAATTTAAATCTGAGAATGCGTGTTCTTACAGTTCCTTCTTTCTTTTTTTACTAATTCCAAGTATTGATAATAATGAATGTTTTAGAACCATGATTTGTAATTTAGCTAAATCCGATATTAAGTTTATGCCTTTAAAAGATTGATCATTTTGTGTTTATAATATATGTGATAATTTTTTTTAGTCGAAGCAGTTACATACTTTTAGTTGATAGCTGAACATTTACCTTTAAATTTATCAGTTATGTTTTGGAATAATTCTCGCAGTACCCCCCCCCCCCACCACTCCCTCCCCCACTCCCCTCACCAATGTACTTATTATAGTAACTGAATATTTAAATTTACTGAAAATATCGCTTTATAATACGTATACTGTTTGCATTCACCACATGTCATGTTTTTTGAAATTTGCATTTACTCTGTAATCTCATATGTCTATTGATTTGTTCTGTTCTGTTCTGATATAAAACTGTTTCAATTCAAATGCTAGTTTGTAATTCAAGTTCCAATCTTTTATAATTCAAATTTTGATCTTTTTTGATGATATGGATACAGCAGTTTTAAGACAGCTGTTTTTTAGAGGAACCTCCTGGCAGGGGAGAATGTCACGGGTTGCTTTAATTACTTGTTACGTTCAGTCTGGGACAAAGAATAATTATGAGCATTCATTTTGCTGTATTTGTCAATAAACGCGGGAAAATAATGCTTTATATCTGCGCACGCGCCAATTATTGTTTGTTTACGTACGTAGCGTCTTTTGTCGTATGCTTTCCATTTCATTCATTTACTTAAAATAGTGCTTACATTTGCATTTGCATCTCTCTATTATTGTAGGCCTAATGTTGTAGTGAATGTATTTTTTATATCGTATTATAATATACAATGAAAATGTCACACAACATACGTATGAAGCGGCCTTTCCTAAGAAGAAAATATTTTCGTTTACGATAAAATAATTAATTCTTGAAGTGTATTTACCAAAAGGTATGAGTAATTGCGCATGCCCAAAGTTACTTCCGGAGTATTTTGATTTGTAAATTTTGAGTAAAATATTTGGAAAATGGAATGAAAACCACTCGAACAGAATGAATTATATAGCCCTAATAGTTTTGTTAACTTTCGTATCCACAGGTTAGTAGAAAAATGTCGTTTATCTTGCGATACAAGTTTTGGTTACATTATTTACCTTTTGGACAGGTAAATTCAGGTAGAAATAATTTCATTTTGTAGGAGACTAGGTGAATCATTGCTTCTGCTTCACAAATATTTTTTAACGGAATGGTTGCTGACTTATTTCAATTAGTTACACTATTTCTCAACTTTAATTGAATACTGTATATGGTAGAAATACCTGGCAGATTTTCTGCTTTCCACCTGCAGACAGCTTTGATCAATAATATATATGAAATTAGGCAAAGCCTATGATCAGGGAAGTCGGTAAAAAAAATTGTTCATTTTTCCATTTTAAAGGAGTCATTCGGTATTTCATGCACAGCTTCAGTTTTCACTCTGAACACTTGACAATTATCATTGATCCGAACAGTTGCGATTGTTCCGTTGTCGGAATATTCCACTTATCATGATTGAATTATTTTGAAATGTCAGCGTCCAACTAGATCTGATACTTAAAATTTCATGGATAATCAAGATTAGGTATAAAATTTTCTATATTTTTTAATTGTTTTTTATTTGATTTCCTTTTTAATATTACACAGTCATGTAGTATATAGCCCGGGCAAGCCAAAACGTCGAGGTCCCAGCCTTTGCCAAATCCCCGTATAAGTTGGTGATTACATGGGGAAGTCAAATTGTGGGCACATGCTTCCAATAACAGACCAGTCACAACTTTATGCCTAAAAAATAATTGGCTAGGTGTTCCGATTAAAAACAGAAGCGGTGCTTGAAATACCAAATGACTCTTTTAAAACGAAAATTGTAAAATAAAAATGAACATTTTTTTTTCTTCTGACTTAATTCCCTATTCATAGACTTTGCCTACTTTCATATTATAGATCTATATCTATCTTCCATTAATTTGAAAACAAATCATATGGTAGTATATTGTGAAAGACAATGATTTTATTTTTTCTATAGTATGGTGTGCTGACCCGAAAGTTGTCCTTAGGTACACATTTCCAAAGACTGTGATCAGAAGTAACTACAAGACAGTTGTCGTAGAAAAAGACAGCGATTGTTTTTTGGCCTGTATTGTGGATAACAAACCGGCTGATAAAAAGGTATGGTGATTGTTTTTCAAAAATTTATACTTATTATAGATAGAGAGGTGCATGCCTTGTGATTGACATGTCTGTCTCACAGTGTACTGCTACATGAATCTATGGTTAATTCAGTAATGACATTCCTTTGGCCAAATTAGAGAAAAAACTATGACTATTGTAGTTGGTCAGTGAGTAAATTCAATAAAGTCTTCTTGAAAGTTGTCAGTACACATATTCCCAACAATTTAATAGATTTATTTATTGTATATGTTCACAATAGCAAAAAGCCAGTGTTCAAATAAATAGATATTAATAAAAAATGTTTTTTTGTTTGTTTTATTTCAGGTTCAATGGTTGGTACAGAACTTCCGTACAAACACACCCATTCCTATATCTACTGATACAGACACTCAGAATGCCTTCAAATATCAGATAGATAAGCCTGCCGCCAACAACTGGCGCTTGAAGATCCAGAATGCTCAAGAGTCAGACCAGGCTCTCTATATATGCAGAGTCCAGCTTGGCGGGCAGCAGAACGCTAACGACAGTCGTATGATACAAGTTATTCGTAAGTATTTGGGGTTTTCTCTTTATAGTTATATTTAAAATTCTTTTTGATACCGCTTTCAAGAGAATATGCTCATTTCCTTCGGTGTCAAGTCAAGTTGAATTAGTAGTATGTTTCAAAAGATTGGCAATTACTATGGTCCTTGAGGGAAATTGTTTAAGATACAATATAAAAATTTATCTAAATTATAAAAAGACTGCCCCACTCATTTCAAAACCTGAGCATTTCTGATGTATTCTGAATGATATTTATAGAAATTTCTTTTGGTTGTTGTTTTGTTTTATTTTTCATTGTAAAATATAAAATTGAACACAATTATGGCAAAATGTCATGCTATTTTTATTTTTACCTGTTTCTTTGGCCATTTACTCTCGGGTCACGCTCCCTTCACAGCTCACTGAATACACTTGCGTTACTTCAGACAGTGAGCGATAGTTAAACATCCGACAGATGCTCAGGAGAGTACACTTGGATGGGCATAATACCACTTTGTCGTACCAGCTAGCAATGAAATAGAGAATATCACCTCCATAAGTAATAACTGATTAACGCCAAGTTCCTACTGTCACAATTGAAACATGAAAATTTTATCTTATATTTTCAGAGAAACCACAGATTATCGATATCTTTACAAGTTCTAACACAATCAAGAAAGAGGGTGACCCTCTAGAACTGACTTGTGATGCTAGTGGTATCCCAAAACCTGTCATCAGCTGGACTATGGTGGGAGGTGGTGTCCTACCAACTGGGGGGAGAGAGCTCACTGTAAGTTATAAATGCCATTCATCTGTATGCTTTGTAATTACCGAGAATATCTATCTTAACACTTACTTCACTAAATACTAAGTCTTGTACCTTAAAATAATGAACTTACCCAAAGTAATTATTTTTTCAGGAAAATTTCAATATAACTAACTCAACCCTAACTTCTCATAACATTTTAAATGGACTATTCTTCAATCTGGACAAAGCCATTCATCATTTTTGGGGAAAAGTTCAAATATGTTCTGAATAGCCTTAACAGTGCAGACTATAAGCAGCTTCATTACACAAATTCAACAGGTTAAACCTGGGTTTAAAATATCAAAATGATTTCATGGATTATAGTTGTGCCATGGGGAATTGTTATATCAATTTGTGTGGGTGCTTTTGATAATTAAACCCAAACAGAACCTGAAAGAAATGTAAAACTTTTTCTTGTGTTAAAATGGTACTCAAATAAAAAAATATCAATAATATAATTAATAATAATGATTGATGGAAACATGTCTTGTGTATATTTTATCTAAAAGCAAATATAAATAGATTGTGTGTTAATGATTTGACTGTTTCCAGGCGCCATCTATCAAGGTTGACAGTGTGGATAGGGACATGAAAGGAGCTTATAAATGTAAAGCTGAGAATATTGCGGGAACCGATATCCGTAGCATATACCTCAATGTACAGTGTAAGTAAAGATTTTTATTTTATTTAAACTTTGTCATAGTTAGTCTGCAAGGTTGTTCAAATTACTTGAAATACTGTCACCCAGGGTTCAAATCTTGCATAAGATGTAAACCAAGCAATTCAACCATTGCAATTCAGAAACTTGGAACTGCAAAACCTTTGCCACCAGTAAAAAGCTTTTTCTGTTTTTTATCGGTAATTTTTGCAACTAGTAAAAAGCTTTTGCCACCAATAAAAAAGCCTTTGCAACCAGTAAAAAAGCCTTTGCCACCAGTATAAAAGTCTTTGCAACCAATAAAAAAGTATGCCACCAGTAAAAAAACCTTTGCTTAAAAAAAGACTTTGCCACTAGAAAAAGCATTGGCCACCAGTGAAAAAGCCTTTGCCACCAGTAAAACGTCTTTGCCACCAGTGAAAAAGCCTTTGCCACCAGTAAAAATAGCCTTTGCTAACAGTAAAAAAGCCTTTGCCACCAGTAAAAAAGCCTTGGCCACCACTAGAAAAGCCTTTGCTAACAGTAAAAAAAGCCTTTGGGACCAGTGAAAAAGCCTTTGCCACCAGTAAAAAAGCCTTGGCCACAAATGAAAAAGTCTTTGCCACCATTATCCAGTAAACTTCACCAACAGTAAAAACACCTTTGCCACCAAAATAAAGGCCAGTCTGAATAACATTTTGTTGTTCTGAAAATATTTCACTAAAAAGTAATTTCTTCACAGATTTATAAATTGATTTTACGAGAATTTGAAATACCTTACTTTTCTTTATTGTTGCATTCGTCTTCTTTCAGTCCAGCCTCAAGTAAGGGCCAAAGAGGAGGTAGTAGCACAAGCTGTGGGCTATAGTCGTGAACTGACCTGTCTGGCTGCGGGTAACCCAGTTCCTGATGAATCACAGATGTATTGGTCTAGAGATGGAGTACCATTGGATGATAGAAACAAGTAAGAAATTGTTAATTAAATGCAATCTATTTTGTAGAAAATCTGGCCATTGAATGTTTTACATTTTATGTTTTGTATTGATTTTGAAAACATAAGAAAAGATTTTCCCCAGAAGGGAAAGTAACAGATGTCTTATCTATGAAATTGGTGGCAAACATATTAATTAAAATTGTCGTCTTTCATGCTGCACATGTATGTGATTCTGCAAACTGTATTAAACCCTAACCTTTAAGAAATTGAAAGTGATAAGCCTGGCTAATAGCTTGATTTCTGTATTTTGACCGGACTGTTCCATATTGAAAGCTGGGCAAATCAATTTCACAAATTTCAGCAGGTAAGGATCAATACTCAATAGCAGATTATAATATGTAGTTGTATGTTGTTGTTTTTTTTGTTTTTTTTTTCAAAAAGTCACATGTATACAAGTTAACCATACATAAATCTGTTACATGTGTCAGTGGGATTTAAAACCCAACCAAAATATTTTTTTTTAAAGTGAAGACTGAAAATAATGCACATTTTTTTAACATTTCAATGCCTGTTTATACAGGTGTTAATTATATATTTATAAATGAAATATTGATGAAATAAAATGTGTATTTTCATTTCCGTATTTTTACTGTAAAACTTTATTTTTCACTGCAGTGGAATATATTTTCCATAGTTTCACTGATGTCTTGCCAGACTACTGTCATCTAAATTAATCAGTTTCCAAACTTTAAAGGGGTAATGTCAGAAAAGAGAAAAATGTATATAAAAAACAGAAAATTTATGTTTTTTTTCTATATAACACTTGATGAAAATAAATCCTGTATTTATAGAAAAAAAACCTTAAATATCCCCTATTTATTTGTAGATACGCTGAGGAGTATTACTTTGGGTCGAACTACGTCTTGATGAAACTGATTATACAAGATATTACTGAGAATGATTTCGGACAGTACAGGTGTTACGCTGAAAACATTGAGGGAAATGAGAATGCATTTGTTGAGCTACAGCGTAAGTGGTCTTTATTGCATTTTATTGGTATATCAACAGATATTAAATTGTTTACAATTGATATTTATATTTGACCATTTACAAAACTGAATTTCTTTATGGACATGTTCTTCTGGTACCAAATTGTGTGTTATTCTAAGGGATTTTTTTATTATCAAAGACCAGTAACCAACAGTAAGGAATATGATTGTACAGAAAGCATAGAAGATATGGGAGCGGGGCTAAGTTTTATTCCGATGGAATTGGCCTGACCAAATTATTGTAGTTTGTGCTTAGAGACACTGAATCCATTTGTTAAAATAAATAATCAGGATACACATTGTCTGATAATACTGTATGTTTGTAACAATGATTTTCATTGGATAAAAATTATCATGATGTTTAAACGATGCTACATTATAACATATTTCTTCAAACATGGCTGCTACAAATTTATGACCTTTAATTTTCATCATTTGTGACGTTTAGTTTTATATACATGACTGTTGTCAATTTATGAAGAAATCTCGCTATTTTCTGTATAAGAGAAAATTTGCTGTATTATAAAGTCATTATAAATATTCTTGACCGGTTATATGACCGTATATATAATTGGTAATGGTTGTTTTCAATATAACCCTTGTCTAGTGGCTCTGGTTATAACTTGTTTAAAATGTTTATAACTGATCATTAATATGGAGACATTACAAGAAATAATTATTTTGTTCAAAACATGTAGTTTACAGCAATTTTTTTCTTCTGAATTTCAGAGTCGTCATCGCAAGTTATTGAGCGGCCTGGTATGAGCGGCAGTTCCATGTTAACTTTCAGTATAACAACAATAACAATGTTGGTGGTGACAGTGTTGCTGCACTGTTGTTAATTGTCACGTTTTTAACTGTTTTATCATTCCTCATTGAACTTTTATTCAGATTGGACCAATTAGTGTAATTAACTCTTAGCCAGCTATCAGTATCTGAATCTTCTTGTGTAACCAGTGCAGACCAATACCAGCCGGTACTATCTGCGCTGCCTGATCATGGTCTACACTTTTCACAATTCAGTCTGCACATTATATTAAAATATATATTGAATTTTCCTTACAAAATGATGACGAGCCTTATTCAGATACGGGCAAATTCATTTAAGATATTTAGTGTGGTATTTTAGGTTAATTTTTTGGACTCATTGATTTTATCAAGGGAGAGAATTTATCATGATATAATTCTACAATTACGGAAAAATCATTCAATTTTCTGAGTGCCTGTATAGTCACTTGTTTACATTATTTTATTTTCATGACATACTGCTGTAATTTTAAAAAAAATTGTGCATCCTTTTTAAAGAATTTTCTTTGTTTCTTTACATAAATATGGTATGAAATGGTTTCTAAGTAAATTTTCCAAATTTTCATGAAATTTAACTTTGGCATTGAAAAATGGCTAGTGAAACTTTTTCTCCACTTTTTAACAAATTTTAAACTTGATTTAGTACATGTAGTAATTTTATAGTAAATTTCCCAGGTTGTATGCATTTTTTTATAATATGGTTTGAATCAGTTAATAATCAGTCTAGTTTTCATTAATTGTACATACCTCCACTTTTCATTTAATGAAAGGAAAACATAATAAATAATTGTATATATATTCTGTTTTTACACATTTCTAGATATTTCATTAACATATTCATTGTAAAATATGCTTCATTATTGTAGTTCTAGGAAAAA
Source organism: Ruditapes philippinarum (assembly GCF_026571515.1). Lineage (NCBI taxonomy): Eukaryota > Metazoa > Mollusca > Bivalvia > Venerida > Veneridae > Ruditapes > Ruditapes philippinarum. The sequence continues at coordinate 117,359 of NW_026865856.1, forward strand.
TTAACATATCATGTATATATATAGATCTTTTATTACCTTCAATTGTACAGTGCTTTTAATCTTTTAGTATACTCAAAGTAAGGAATCTTCAACTTTTAAACCGTCTTTGATTTGTATGTTGTGTGGAATTTCAAATATGAAGGGAGGTAATTCTGGGAGGTTAAATGAAAAATTGTCTCCACTCACTGCTGGGTTTTAGTTCTTTGAACATGCTATTTTGCAAAGAAAGATCTTTTTTTAAGTAAGTCTAACATTTCCAGCACTTTCAGTCTAAACAAAATTAATGTTTAATGTATTGTCATGATTTTCATGCTTTTCTGTGATGTTTTAGGTAGATTGCCTCCCTTTATAGATTAGATTATAGAATGTACATATCAGTTTTGTAATCTTTTGTGTTTGGTCAATAATCAGACTCGGAAAGAATCTCCATATGTATAAAAATATACTGAATGTTTGTTAACTTTATTCTGATTCTAAGCAATTTTACCAAGTAAACCTATTTCCTATATCTATGAAATCTCATTATTTCAATGTTAAGAGATTACATTTAAAAGCATTTTAAACTGCTTTTTCAATTGTGATATTCAGCTATGATTTAAAAAAATTTCTTCCTTACTTAGAGTGGCAATAGTTAAGTTTTATAATTCATGGAGCATATACACGATCACGTACAGTTTAATGACACTTCAATAGGTAGCAAATTATATAATCTTAATACATATTTCAGCCAATATAAATTATTTGTAATTTTATTGAACGCAAAATGTTTTTTTTTCTATATTAAGGTAGGTAGACTCAAATTTAAGAAAGATTTATAATTAACACATGTACAAAAATTCTCAACATTTTACTTCTACATGTTATATGCAATATTTTTCCTGGTATATTATCATTTTTATACACAAATAAAATATTTTCTTACATATATGTATATGAAGTGGTTTTGTTGTTATTATTTTCCCTATGTGTTTTGTATTAGCTCATTCTTTGGTAACTTAAGTAAACTTAATTTGTAAATGGCATGTGAAAGCTTTAAAGTCTCTAATTACCTCAGATGTCACTTTGTACATGTATGTTACACTCACACATATATCAAAGTAGCACTTTCGAGATTACTATGAAGAACTATGAGGCACTTTGCTTCAAGTTAACACCTTGAGCATTGAAATTTGTTTTACAACAATAAGATTGGAGAACTTCTTTTAAAACTTGAGAAACCTAACCTAGTAAATGATGGTCATTCTTTAAAAACAGAAGTCAATTCAATTAATTATTTTCGTCTGATAAAAAAATGTTCTTGTTTATGATGATTTTAGGTCTATGGTTCAACAAAGAAATTTTTTTAACTAATGTCTTACTCTGCTCCTGTGTATATTATATTTACAAAGTTTGTCATGGACAACTCTCTCCACTTTTTCAAAGGGTCATAACTTTGCAAAAAAATAATTTCAGTATTATCTGCCCTTTTCATGAATATAAACAAGTATATCAAGTTTGAAGTGACTAGCTTAAATAGTTTTCGAGAAAATGGACCTTATCCAGAAAGTTTAAAATGCTGATGCCGGCAATTTTTTGTACTTGAGAACATATATTCTTAGCTTTGTTTCCAAATGGTAAGGATAACAAAACATGATTTAAGTATATTGTGAGTGTTAATCCGTGCTGTTCTAAAGAAATTAGAAACTTAGAGAGAATGGTTCTAATTTCTGTAAAAACTTTATGGATGAATACTTAGTGGTAAGCTTTAACTGGCTTCAATAATATTCACTTTATTACGTCACTACCAGTCTGCTGGATTCACAGTTACCTGAATGGTGGTATTGGCCTGATAAATATGCATGATTTACGTCACTTTGCGACCAAAGATGCATTTACCCTTGTGTCTTAGTTGGGAAAGATGGAGGACGGCAATGCGGCTGACGTGAGTTATCATTTGCTTGATATTAAAACATTATTTTAGAAAAACATTTCATTGTCCAAACTTTATATCGCTTAGTCTAAAAATAGTTAAAGGCTTTTTTGGTGATGGTTACCAATGATCCACTATCGTTCGCTTCAATATAAGGGAGTTAACTTGTTCTACACTGAATGAGGAAGCATGTAGGAGTTGTGTGCCCACTAGTGACGTTATTTAAAAATATTGTCTATCTATGGATGGGTATATTGAGGAATAATAAAACAGTGAAGTGTTCTAAATAAAACTAACTGAAGTCACCCGAGATGTTCCAAATGTTTGAAAGAATTTCGTTGCTACCTAGTATTCGGTGATGTTTTAACATAACGATAGACATAAACTTGCAGCGTTGTGACGTCACAGAAGAAGTCAACTGACGTTACTCATTAGCAACGTCATATAGCGCCCGGAAAACTACAGCAGCTCTTTTGAAATCAATAAAGCATGGAGAATTAATGGCTAGCGAAAATCCAGGCTGTTTTATTTGGCTCATAAGTTTAAAGAAGTCTTGCAACGAAAGGGTGAGTAGAATTAAAGAATATAAACATTCAATTAAGATGATAGTAAAGAGTTAGGGAAGCACGAATTCCTTTAGTGAATTTGATAATAATAATAATAATAATTATAATAGATCTAATCATAATAATAATAAAAGATTTAATAATAATTATTATTATTATAATAATAAATAGATTCTTATAACAATAATGACGATGATGATGATAAAGAGATGACAAATAATGAAAGATGAAATAATTAATGCAAATATAATTCTTAGATTTTAGTGGATTTATACATGTCCAGTATCGATAAATATATAATGGCGATACATAGGAAAATTATAGTTATTAAATATTTGATGAAAATCCCGAAACTTAATGATAATACCATATTAAAAAAACATATAATTTCTTAAGAAAAGATACGGACAATGGGGTAACATACGATGGTAAAAACTGGGCGTATCAGGTTAAATGTATATTAAAAAACATAGTCAAATATATTGGTACATGTACATCAGGACATCAGTGAAATAAATGTTCTATATATAAATTAAGATACAGTATTAATGTTTCTATCTTAAAAGACTTTCGATCTGCTTTACTCCAGAATGATTACATACATATGAATTGTATCAATTAAAGTCCTTACATAGGCTCTGTATGACTTTAGATAAAGTAACTAAATAAAGTAATTCTAATAGCTGCAAATCACAATGTTTCGTGATACTAGTTGATAAGAATTTTTGCAAGGGAAGGGAAACAATTCGCACAAAAATTGTCTATTGACACAAAGTCTTGCAGAGTTCTCGCCCAACCAGTATAGTTCTGACAATTATGCACAATGATATTTTTATCTACATATATGTGTATAAATACTAATCAAATATATATTATTCTAATGTGATTGGCATTCGTCAGGCAATGGACTTCTCGGTTAAACATACGCATATTTCTAGGTTAAGAAATCCCGTGTCTCACTTTTGCACTGTTTCAATGTAAATCGATAACAATTTTGTTGTTACAATTTGAATGTCGAATAAAAGTTATGTTAATATGTTATGTTAAAAAATAATCAGGATGAATAGCTGTAAACAGAAAAAAATGGTTTACTTAAATTTTAATGAAAGTAGCTAGATATTTCAGTGCCAGTAAGGAATATTGAAAATGTTTTACCATTAATGGACATCTCTTTTACAGTTTGCAAGATTTCGAAACCGCTTGCGCCAAAGATACTATGCAAGAAGAGGCAAGACTCTTGACCCAGAAACCCTGTTAAATGAAACAGGTACTGCTGACATGGTCGTCGGAAAGATTGCTGGCAAGTCAAACAAAGTCGTTCCTCAAAAGTTGCCATCTAAGAATGGTAAAATCATTTTGTGATACGCTATATTTACTAAATGAATTCTCAAATTTTAGCGCAGCAGTATTATTTGTTTGACAAATAAAAAGAAATTTGGAATTTTTAAAAAACTTTTGTTTGTGTGAGTCAGCATACTTATATACAAAGATGATACTAAAAAGTAAAAACTTGATTCTGTTAATTTTATAATACGAATAAAAATGAAGTAACTTGAAATTTACTTAAAAAAATCCGGAAACCTATTATTTTCCAGACGATGCTGTTGATACAGAAAATGCAACAGTGGCAGAGATCATTGCAGACGACAATTCCACAGCAGACGACAGACTTGGTAAATATGAGTATTTTTACTCAATCATTTTTACAATTTCATTAATTAACAATTATATCAAATTATAAAGAATTCCAAAATCTTCTTTTTTTTCGATTTTGTCAAAACGCTGAAAAATACTCATAGATATATATACGACATTTTGCGGTGTTGCTACATTTAATGGCGACCCGCAATTTCATTAAATATGAATGTTCGAGTATAATGCCTGAATTAAAACGTACATTTACATCTACATACTGATAATTTGTATGACAACAACAACAGCCATAAAGCCTAAAATGCATTATTTTCTATTTTCAAAAGTTTTTTAAATTTAATGTTAGGCCTATGTGTCTTTTTTACATTTTTTATTTATAAATATTCATTTACCATAAAGCTGAGAAATCTTTTGCTTCTTTTGAACTTTTGGCAATTGTTGAAATTGTGACTAAGTATTTTGATGGAAGTAAAAATACCAGCCTGACTACCCTTTCCTACATTTATGACAATTTATTTCACTTCAGATCATTTCTATCCGGGTGATAAGCATCTAAATCTAAAAATTCTAAACTCTATCAAATCTAAAAATTCTAAACTCTAACCTGCTTAGAACCATTATTATTATTATTTTTTTTTTAAACTATTATTATAACATTTTAAAATGTTTTTCTTTTTTCTAAAGAGGAATATAATGTATTATGTATCAATTTCAGAGATATACTGTGCCTTTAAGTAATGTCTAAATTCTCAATTACATTAAATAAAGTTTTACAAAATCTTTTAGTTGCAGAATACGTGACAGGCATCATAAACAAGGCAGCCGACAGTCTGAGACAGGAGTTGCCTAGCAACACAACGACTGTAACTGTGAGGCCAGCAGACGACAACGTATCTTTGTCCTCCAGTGTCATAAGCCGTAAGTGATGTGATTTATGCATTTTTATTTCATGCTTTCCAGTGTTTTATTGTAATATATCAGATGATTATATTCTGATAAACCACTAGTGAAATTTATAAAATATAATTTTCACTGTAGCCGGACTATATCCGAATGCGGATGAAAAGAAAATCATAACTAAATGGAATAACAATCAGAAATAAATGCTGTCATACGTAAATTGTGCTTCTTAAGGAAGAGAAAGTCGATGTCACTATACATTCTGTTAAAAATGTAACAAAATTAGAGAAATTTAACAAAACTATATTTCAAAATTGATGATGTGACGTAATGAAGTGATGACGTCACATAGGAGAATGCGCGACGTTACGCGGCAAAATCAATAAAAAATACTTAAAATCACTTAAAAAGCATGAAATAAAAAGAAAATTTATTTGTTTTACATATAAGATTGAAATATAATATATTTCATTCGTGAACACCAGCTATTATATTTTCACGAGTACGCCACTCGTGAAAATATTGCATCTGGTGTTCACTCAGTGAAATTATATTTCAATCTTACACGCAAAACAAACAAATATCCTCTTTGTATATCCGGATACCAGGCGAATGAGGTGGGGAAATAAGCGGGGTTTGATATTTTTCTTGTCCCTTCACTTTAAATTAAATAATTAAATGCGGTATTTTTTGTGTGCCAAAATGAACCAGGACAGCGCCGTGATGGCCTTTAGCCGGATTAAATGGTTGGGTCATTACAAGGTGTAAGAAAATCCAATTGCCAAAGTCCTTGTCATTCGTCGGGGGTGGGGACAGTGGCTGTTGATGAGATTGCCCCGTGCATGACACAAAGTGTGTTTATGTATTAAATAAAAAATTTCCTACATTGTCAAAGGTCATCATTTATACCATAAATCATATAGACATAGCTAGTGCTGTCTTTACCTTATAACTGACTTTATGGATATAAGCCTAATAAAAGAATATCGTTTTAAGGTTATATATTTTTAAGGGCATTTTCATGATATTAATCATGACAAGAAAACCCGTGGTATAAGAAGCAGTTACACCAGCCTCAAATAAACCTGACAGTTCTCGGCATTTCAGTTGACAGTCAATCAAATGACGAAAATTGTCCAGCTTTATCTGTTCATGCACAAGGTTTATCCTGGCTATGTACTTTTTATGTGGTCTTTATGTTTTCAGCTTCACTCTTTTTATACCGTAGCCTGTTTGTTTTCATCTTGACTTCCGGTAAATTTATGAGCTTTTTGCCATCCTGTTTCCGGTAGTTGTCTGGCAGGTACCAATTATAAACGGTTTTGCCACGTTTTAACGCGGCCTTTTACCATGTTGGAAGTTAGCTCTTGTTTTACTTATGAGTAGTGTTTAAGTGTACATGCACATGACAGTAATATTTTTTCTTTCACAGAAATTGCTGATATGGCTGTCACGGAGAGCCTGTCAAATATTGTGACAGCTGCCAACATCAACCAGTCTGCTATTAGAAAGGCTAAAACTATCAAAGAATTCAAGGGTAAGAGATGTTGATGAATATTTTGTGACAAACTAAAATTTTTACACTTAGAGCATTCAGTGCAAGAAGTTTACAGAACGTCGGTGGTTCTACTCAAGTGCTCGTCTGTACCTGAAATGACGCATAGAAGAGCGCCTGAGGTCTTCCTCCGCTAGTAAAGCTGGAAAAAGCGCCATGCGACGGAAAACCCAATAAAAAGGGGGATGAATTCGCAACTCTTTGGTATAATGAAATAAAATGCGTCGAGTCGACCGAGAGCAAAATTTATGTCATGTTAAGCTTAAAACAAAAGTACACATAATGATCGTTCTGTATCTTTTTACAGAAGCATTCGGCATAACCGGATGTGACGTCACTGATGACGGTCTTCCACCTGTAAGCGTGTATGGTAAGATTCATATAATATTATTTGTAAAGTTTGAAATGGTAAAGCTAAAGAATGTAAACAGCGTTATGCCTTCTGCAGTATTATTATAAATTCAAAAATCTTTTTATTGAAGAAAAAAATGTAAAACTGATCGTCACCACACTAAGCTTACTCTTTTAATTTCAGAGTACAAGAATAAGAAAGAAACTGCGTTCGTGTGTGTGTTTGTGTGTGTGTGTTATTTTTGTGCGTGTATTGTTTATTTGTATCTTTGTTTTGTTTGTTTCTGTCTTTGTTTTGTTTGTTTGTGTCTCTTTTATTTCTTTTTGCCTTATTTGTTTGTTTTCATCTTCATTTTTTCGTGTTCTGCTTAGGCATCGACTCATTTTTTACCATATCGTTGTCATAAAAATGTTTCTGTATTTTATTCTTACCAATAAAGTTCATTGAAACATATTTTTGTTTATTTTTACATCAAATGACTTCAAGTTCGTCTGCAACGAAATCAACGACAAATGGTGTTTTAACAATTCGCATCAGAAAATGGTGTTTTTGTGATCGCTTTTCGTCCGCCGTCCGTCCGTCCGTCCGTCCGTAAACTTTTAATTTAAACGACATCTTGTCATAAACCGCTTAGCCAATCTCATCCAAACGTCACAGGAATGTTCTTTTGGTGGTAACCTTTAAAAATTGTTCAAAGCATTTAATTCCATGCAAAACTCTTGTTGCAATGGCAACCGAAAGAAAAAAAAACACTTGAAAATATCTTCGGTTAAAAAAACAAGGAGCTAGAGCTTAGATATTTGGCATGAAACATCTTCTAGTAAGTGTTTTACAATGTTTGTTCAAATAAAAGCACTGGGAGCACTGGAGTCAAAATTGGCCTCGCCCAAGAGGGTCATTGTTTTACCATATATGTATATAGTAAAACTTAAAAATCCTCTTTTAAAATAACTCAAATAGCTAGAGCTTAGATATTTGGCATTAAACATCTTCTAGTAAGTGTCTACCAATTTATTAGAAAAAAGCCCTTGGGTCAAAATCGGCCTCGCCCAGGGGGTCATTGATTATCCTTATATACAAAAAAATCTCCTTTAAAAGACCCAATTGAACAAGTTTTCTGACTGTGAGCGATTTAGGGCCATCATGGCCCTCTTGTTTATAAGATTGTAAAATACAGTTACTCCTTATATTCTATGCTACGCGGAAATCTCCCGGAAATTTTGCTTGGATTTAGGCTTTTGGTCTTATATTACATTAAGAAAGACCCTTCAAATAAATGTAAAAACGAATCCTCAACGGAATCAGACAACTAGTTTTTTAACGGTTGGCTCGACAAAATGTTGTTCTTTACGAAAATTGACTCTTCATAATTATACGGAACAGAAAGAATAAATTGCCGGTCAAAAAATATCTCCCGGACATTTTGCTTTGGTTTAGGCTTTGAGCCTTATATTGTAGGAAGGAAGACCCTCAAAACTAATGGAAAAACAATTAAAGTTTTAACGGTTAGCTCGAGAAAACAGTTGTTCTTTTTGAAAGAAAATTACTACACTTTAAATACAGAAGGAACAAATCGCCGTTGAAAAAATGCAAAAATAAATAAAATCAAAGAGATCGGGTGATGCTCCCCGAATAAGTTTTGGACAGAGAAAAGTATACCTCTTGTAATTTCAGAGTTATGTCTCGGACAAAGTTCAAAGTGCAATAATTAAAAAATTAGGCAAGGCATGGTTACTGTTGTTGACACTGCACTTCTACTCAATGCGATCTATTGAACGACTTAGTTACTTGTTGATACCTCTTGTAGTTTCACAGTAATCAATGGTAGGATACTACGTCATCGCGCACCTGCTGAATGCTCCCACTTGGACCATTTTTTCGTCGACTCAAAGGTAAAATACAATTTTATTACAAGAAAACGTAAGAGTATTAAAAAATCATGTAGCGCACCAAAGAATGGCTATAGTACTTGAGATAATTGTAAAAAAAGTTTATAGATTTATTGCCTGGTTTAGGCCTGAAAACGGGATAAGTGTTTTTCTCTGAATGCTCCCACTCGGACTTCTCCCGAAACATATATAAAATAAGGTTGAAAACCTTCTTTAAAGTTATTTTTAACGTCCCGGAACATAAACCGAGTCATGTATACCCATTATTCTATATTAGTGTCAAATGTTTCTATTCAAAAGTCAGTTTTTCTTAATTCTTTTTATAAAAATGGAAAATGCTCCCACTCGGACTCAACTTCAGAGATGCTCCCACTCGGACCTAAATATATACAAATTGCTGTCTGAAGATTTTTTTTCCAAATATCTTTATATTCACGTTCATATATTCATATAATCAGTAAGAATTCAATGAAACAGCATTTTTAAAATACAGTACTAATATTTAAATTACTAAACAGTCTCCTAAATATGTCTTCTTAGAGGATTAGTATAAGGGAAAAAAGTTGTGTTGAAACAATTCCTCGTTTAAAAGAGTCGCTTAAATAAGAAACAAATTGTTTATACATTTTAAAAATGTAATAACGTTTTGTTTTGCAGAAAGTATTTGTATTTGTGACCAGTATGGGAAAAGGTATAAACCACATTGCGACGTAAGGAAGCACATGGCAGGACATCTTAATTGGCACGGCAAAGCTGGAGCAAATATTTTAGACTGTGGATATATCTCATTGAGGAGGAATACTCTAGAAAACACAATAATAATAGTTCTTTGAAGTAATTGTCTTTTGTTCAGTTTTTTGCGTTAAATTTTGGACAATGTGTCATAAAGGATCAATTCATCTGAAATTTCACTGGAGGATAGATTTCAATAAAGTAAAATACCGCAAACAAGAATGACAACTCTCCAGTTTTGGAGTTATTGCTCTTTGTATTCACTATCAGTAGTTTGCAAGGACCATACCTATAAAGGTATTTGAGATATAAACTTAAAACTTTATATTGAACATGTTAAATAGAAGTGAATAGCAGAGCATAAGGACCAGAAGTGTTCACTTAAAGCTTCTTTGTCGTTTTTCTTTGTTTTGTTTTTCATGGGAGTGTTATATTTGTCATGATTTATTATGTCTAGGCTATAACTTTTCAGTATCATTACTTGGAATATTTTCACGTATGTAAGGGTTACTTCCCCTTTGAAATGTACTTCCTCCTTATGGCGGGAGATTTTGCTGTCTGTGATTCCTTCTTGTATTATTGCTATTTTAACGTCATTCAAATACCCTGAAATCATTATTCTATGATTTTATTCATAAATATAATGCTCAAATGAAGATTTATCAATATTGTATGTTCCGAAAAGCAGTATTTGTAAAGATAATACCGAATTTACATTTCATAAAGGGAGGTAATTAGAAATATGTTTTCTATTAAGTGTATGTTGAATCTTTCAAAAAGAAATGAATGCATTATGCATACATGTATATTTTAATGATTACATATAATGTGGACAAGCATTTGCAGTACGTATTTTACATATTCCTTTATGTTTGAAAATTGTTTTAGTACCATAAATATTAATACATTTAATCTATAGACAATTTCAATTGGTAACAGCCTGAAATATAACTTACATGATCTTTGATTACCAAAATATGGTAAAGTCTGTGATAAAGAAATAACTATGATCTTTGTTTTCTTATTTTTTTTAATTTTTTTTTATTTAGGTAAAAATACGTACACATGATAACTTTCATACTTAAAATTGTCAAAGTTGTTAATAATTGTGACGCCGTAGTATGGCAGTACATTGACTTTTTAACAAGTTCATGACAAAATGATTTATATGTTGTTCTTTAATAAACTATTCAAATCAACCGATAGATATTGACTTCTTCATAAACGTACCATTATATGCTGTTTTAAAACCTAAATCACAAGTTTAACAAACATGCAAACCATTGGGTTTTAAATTATTAACAAGATATTAAAGTCAGCAATTATTGAATAAATGCTGGCCTCTAATTAATATGTGCACGAGTCCAACAGAATCTTAATCCGGTATGGTACTAAACAATGTATAATGACTTCTTTGTAAAACACCACAATTTTTTAACATCTAAACAAAACTTTATTCTTGAGATCCAAACTGTCCATTTAAAGTCTTATAGTCCTAGCTTGTTGTTGGCAATAATTTTGAATTATCCCTTCGGATGCAACACAATCCAAGTGCACCTTTTTGTATAGTGATCCTGTCAGTTGAAACTTTGCCATGGCACCTTGTTCCTGCCCAACGACGTCATTCTACAGAATCAAAGAAGTGATCTCTGTAAAAAGAATGAAAAGTTAATGTTGCCAAACACAGTAGTTATTGATAAAATGGTGTTAAAATTGTGAGAATAATCCATAAAAGCTAACACAGAATGTGCTTTCAAAATGTATAAATTTGGGTCCGAGTGGGAGCATCTCTGAAATCGAGTCCGAGTGGAAGCATTTTCCATTTTCATAAAAAAACCTTTAAAAGACTGACTTTTGAATATAAATATTTGAAACTAATAAAGAATAATGGTTATACAGGACTCGGTATATGTTCCGATACGTTAAAAATAATTTTAAAGAAGGTTTTCAACCTTATTTCATATATATTTCGGGAGAAGTCCGAGTGGGAGCATTCAGAGAAAAACACTTATCCCGTTTTCAGGCCTAAACCAGGCAATAAATCTATAAACTTTTTTTACAATTATCTCAAGTACTATAGCCATTCTTTGGTGCGCTACATGATTTTTTAATACTCTTACGTTTCCTTGTAATAAAATTGTATTTTACCTTCGAGTCGACGGAAAAATGGTCCAAGTGGGAGCATTTAGCAGGTGCGCGATGACGTAGTATCCTACCATTGGTAATGTCACGAATAAAGTTCATAAAGCGTAACATTGAAAAAGGGCTATAACTCCAAAAATAGGAAAGGCAGAGTAAAGAATTTTTTTGCACTGCATATCTTCGCAATGAGATATATCAAACCATAGTCCCGGACTCTGGAAAAGGACCGCATATTGCGGCGCATAAAGGCTTTACATATTGTTTGTCCGACCTTTGAATATCTTTTCATATTATGCGAGCGGGTGGTCTTTAATTATCTAATCTCAATTTACTATAATCTTCTAATTTAAAAATCAGTTAAATTTACGGTATATTGAAAAAAGAAAAGGAGTGACATCCGCCATTTACCGCAACGTTCAGCGTAGGTTATCCCCCTTGATATGCTTTATTTTTGTTTTAATTTTTCTAATACTCTCTTTATGTCACTCAATAAATGGAACACTTTCACATTTCCTAGTAATGAATACCAGATGAGTGCCTAAAATATTTATCTATGAATCATGTTTTAATATTCCTTTTTTCAGTTAGGCAAAAGTTTTCTCCATGTTAACAAATCAAAACGCAAATACGCCCGTTATAATGCCGCCTATACATGTCAACACATGTAAACAATAAACACCGGACGATACCTGATAGTTGACAAAAATAACGGGAACAAAATTCTGAAAAAATAGTAGCCAAAGGGGAAAAACTCATGCCGAAAACGTTGCGGCAAATGGCGGATGTCACTCCTTGACTTTTTTATAATACCGTAACATTTGACCAGTTTTAAAAGAGACAGATTGGGTTCAATTGATAATATATTTTTTGAGGCCATATACTCGGATAATACTAAAAGATATTAAGATGTAACAGAAACGTTTTTAATCAAAGCACAGAAGGCGCTGAATTTGTTTGGGTCTCAGAATGTAAGAAAGGTGCAGGTTGTGAGATTATATGTATAGTGCCACCAATGCTTTCCAGCGTTTTAATTGTAGTAAATTGGCTATAAGACTAATTGCAACACTGATATTCAATCCAATGTTTATTTGACTTTAACAATTTGAAAAAAAAAATGAGTTACCTTTACTGGGATTTGAACTCCAGACCTCTCGCTTCCTAAGCGAGCCCGAAAACCCTTCAGCCACGGTGAATTTATATGTGAACGGGCTGAAGAAAACCATATTATTCTAAATAAGGGCTTATAACGACTTTAACTGTTGTTTAACACAGATGTAAATAATCCTGGAGCTTACTATAAGCATTTATATTTATAAAGAATCAAAGGGCTGCAAGTTCTGTGGTATTTTCTGATCTTTGCAATCTAAATCGTACTGTATATCTGTATGCATTTTCCTGTATAGGTTTATTTTTATGTATTATAATTCATTTTGCAAGGCACCAGAGTTCGATACATACGGAATTCTGCATAACTAGAGTTGCATCAAAAAATAATTCATGTTCATTTTTTACGACAGTCTCACTTTATCCTTGCATATCATGGCTACTTCCTTAACAAAAACACTTAAAAAAGAATTTAACAAAAAAAAAAGTTTCCTCGACTAATTCGAACTCGAGACCTCTCACTCACTAAGCGAGCGCGTTACCACTGTACCACGGAGAAGTTTTACACAGAAAGTCTGAATAATATCAAGTCATTCTAAATTTAGAACTTCCATTGCATTTCGGGTTTGTAATCCTTATTAATTTCGAGGTACATGTATTTTGTTCAGGGTAAACCTGTTGTTTAAAATTGCCGTAAATATTTTAGCGAAAATCCTCTCGCCCAAACAGTCCGACATGTAGAATCTATATATTCCACTACTCGGTTTGTGTAGTATTCGGTAATAAATAGTATTTTCATTGATAAAATCATATTCATCCGCGTAATTTGTGATTGTGCATTTATTGACAATTCTATAAGCCAACGCTATTGTTTAACTTTAAATGCGTTGTAATTTGTTGGATACTTGTAACAAAATAAAATATTTCTTTCTTTTAAATCGCTAGTTTTAAGCTGTTTTGAGAACTACTTGTTGTTAGGTTTGTCGTAAACTTCTGTGTCAGAGATTGAATGTCCGCTTTGTATTTAGTTATTTTCGATCAGAAAATACAATAAAACAATATTAGAAATCTTCGACCATTCGGAATTACTTTGCTTGAAAATTGATGCGCCTGTCTTTGACCATCTTTACGCAGTGATCTCCCCTGAATTTTTCGGCTTTAGTGTACATACAAAAGGGAAGTAACCGCTTCAAAAAAGTGGACTACTTTCGGCATTTGCAATTAACAACATTAGACTCTGAAATTTCGCTACCATTATTTGTTTGGTCTGACGACCCAAACAAATAAAAACCGTTACACGATCGAAAATATGCGTCGCAATCTGCGGTCCCATTCTTGAGTTCCTATGATATCTACCTACAAAGTGTCATATTGATATCTCTTATAGTTTCAGAGTTATGTTTCGGACAAAGTCCAAAGTGAAAATCTTTGAAAAAAATGAACAAAGGGCAATAACTCCAAAATTTGGCAAGGTTCTCCTGCACTGTTTAACTTCACAATGAGATTTATCTACCTATAAAGTTTGTTGTTCATATCTCTTATTCTTTCAGAGCTATGTCCTGGACAATGGTCAAAGTGTAAAAAATGAACAAAAGAAACTAACTCCAAAATTAAGCAAGGCAGCGTTACGTTTTTTTTGCACTACACTTCCATTTAATAAGATCTATCTACCGACAAAATTTCTTGATCTTTTTAAAGAAATAGACTGCTCGGCGTCCATGTTCTTTATATGATTGTCGCGAGAAATATACTATCCAAGATAAGAGTATTCAAGTTAAGCTTATTGCGCTGTTTTGAAAAAAAAAATTCAGTGAACTTGACAGAAATTTGCATAATAGTCGAGATGTCAGCCTCTCAAAAACAGTATAGTGGAGTCTCGTCCCTCAATGTCTCCTCATGTAAAACTAAACATGACTCAAGAATGGTTCAAATTTCTTGAATGAATAGTAATGCTTGACGTTTCACTGAAATATTTTTTTTTTTTTTTTTTTTTTTTTTGAAATTGGAAAAAATCAAAGATTCATATTTCTCACTTGGCAGCCAACAAAGAAGCTGTCGTTTAAGGAATTCTGTACAGCGGAGTTAACTTGCATTAGCTAAATCAGGTTGTGTGCCCAATGGTGACGTTACATAAAGAATATTGTCTATCCTGTCTCTTGAAGGGCTATGGAAGGGGTATATTTGGGTATAATAAAGACAATTATTGGTAATCAGCGAAGTGTTCCAAATACAGCCGTAACGAAACACTGATGATGTCGCCCGAGATGTTCCGAATGTTTGAAAGATTTTCGTTGCTACCTAGTATTCGGTGTTGTTTTAACATAACGATAGACATAAACTTGCAGCGTGGTGACGTCACAGAAGAAGTTGACGTTTCTCATTAGCAACGTCATATTGCGACCGGAAAATTACACGTCTTTTTTTAACAAATATAGCATGGATAATTAATGGCTAGCGAAAATTCAGGCTGTTTTATTTGGCTCATAAGTTTTAAGAAGTCTTGCAACGAAAGGGTGAGTAGGATAAAACAATCTAAAGTTTCAAATATTAAGATAATAAATTAAAGAATTTTGTGCATAATTAAGGGGAGCACGAATTCCCTTAGTGAATTTGATAATAATAATAATAACAATAATAATAATAATAATAGAAGTCATAGTAATAAAGAAATAATGATGATGGTGATGATGATGATGATGATGATGATGATGATGATGATGATGAAATAATGATGATGTCGGTGATGATGATGATGATGATGATGATGATGATGATAATAATAATAATAATAATAATGATAACGATAGTGATAGTGATAGTGATAGTGTTAGTAATAGTTATAGTAATAGTAATAATAATGATGGTGATGATGATGATATCGATGAGGATAAAGAGATGACAAATAATGAAAGATGAAATAATTAATGCAACTATAATTCTAAGATTTTAGTGGTTTTATACATGTCCAGTATCGTTAATATATAATGGCGATACATAGGAAAATTATAGATATTAAATATTTGATGAAAATCCCGAAACATATAATTTCTTAAGAAAATATACGGACAAAGGGGTAACATACGATGGTAAAAACTTGGCGTATCAGGTTAAACGTATATTAAATAACATATATATGTGAAATATATTGGTACATTAGGACATATGTGAAATAAAATTTCTATATATTAAATTAAGATACAGTATTAGTGTTTCTATCATAATAAGACTTTCGATCTGCTTTCCTCCAGAATGATACATCATATGAATTGTATCAATTAAAGTCCTAACATAAGCTTTGTATGACTTTAGATAAAGTAACTAAATAAAGTAATTGTAATAGCTGCAAATCACAATCTGTCGCGATACTAGGTAATCCGATTTTTGCAAGGGAAGGGAAACAATTCGCACAAAAATAGTATATTCACACTTGCAGAGTTCTCGCCCCGCCAATACATTTCTGATGTACAATGATATTGTTATCTACATATGAGTATAAATACTAATCAAATACTTAGTATATATCATCTAATGTGATTGGCATTCGTCAGGCAATGAACTTCTCGGTTAAACATTCACATATATATTTTTCTAGGTCTAGAAATCACGTGTCTCACTTTTGCACTGTTTTAATTAAATTGATTATAATTTTGTTGTTGCAATTTTAATGTCGAATAAAAGTTATGTTATGTTATGTTATGTTAAAAAATAATCAGGATAAATAGCTGTAAACAGAAAGATGGTTTACTTAACTTTAATGAAAGTAGCTAGATATTCCAGTGCCAGTAAGGAATATTGAAAATGTTTTACCATCAATGAATATTGTCTCTTTTACAGTTTGCAAGATTTCGAAACCGCTTGCGCCAAAGATATTATGCAAGAAGAGGCAAGACTCTTGGTTTGGTTTAAACATATTTTATTTAGAATATTTGTACATGTGTAAATAACAACATAACAATAATTATAGATTTTGGCCGAAAGCAGAAGCTTATAGAAGCCATTATCTAACAATAACAATCTTCAATGTCTGTGGTGGTTGTAATTAACAAGTTACCAAAAAAAAAAAAAAAACACATTTGATAATGCAAGATTGAAAAAGAAAAATGAAATGTTAATGGTAAGGACAAGATTTTAGTAAGTTTTGACAAAATTTAAGTAAAAAACTACAGAAAACAACTAAAGAAAAAAAAACACAAAAAGGACATTAAACAAATAAAGATAAGGACAAGAAAAGAATATAAGCAGCATAGTAGTAGCAGTCAGACATTATATAAATCGTTTCGTAGAATCAATATAAAGGTATACATACTTGAAAAGCTCTACGTTTTGGGAGGCAAGACTCTTGACCCAGAAACCCTGTTAAATGAAACAGGTACTGCCGACATGGTCGTCGGAAAGATTGCCAGCAAGTCAAACAAAGTCGTTCCTCAAAAGTTGTCATCTAAGAATGGTAAAATCATTATTGTATACATGTACTTATTTGTTTGACAAATAACAAAATGGAATTCTGAAGCACGTTCTTTTGTGTGAGTCAGCTTACTTGTATACAAAGATGATACTAATGACAAGACCATAAAGCAACCCCCCCCCCCCCCCCCCCAAAAAAAGCAATCTCTTCAGCCAAATGTTGGCACTTCTAGTTCTGTAACACCGCAAAACGTCCGTACCGCAAAACGTACGTATATTATTAGTTATAAAGATTGTTGACAGGTATATGGCCCTATATAAACGGCTATTTGTAAATATAACCCGAGCCGTTAGGCGAGGGTTGTATTGCAAACAGCCGTTTATATACGGTTATATGACCTGTCAACAATCTTTATAACGAATTTATAATACAGCAAGCATCATTTTGTGGAGAAAAAGTAAGATATCGACAGCGGCCGTGTATATAAATCTATTTAAACGTCACGGTTATCCAATGAAAAGCGACGTTACAAACGTGCAGTATTATAAGGACGTTTTGCGGCGCATATCGTCCACATTTTTCTGACGTACATTTTGCGGCAAAAAGGCATGGCCCTGCCGCATAACGTCGATATTTTAAAGTTTATATAATTTTTGTTAATTTTGACCAGTTATTATACGGTGTTATTGTGTGTTAATTTTAGCTCACCTGACTATGCGCCTGTCTGTCTGTCCGTCCAAATTTAGCTTGTTACCACTCTAGCATCCACATACCCTAAGCAATATGTCCAGAGTTATCTGCCCTTGAATTACAATATCTGTTATATTTCACATTGTTACCACTCCAACGCTTTCATTTCTTCTTCAATCTTGACAATTTTCAACAGAATATCTATGACCATAAAATCTCAACAAAGTTAGATTATAGGCTAAATCTTACAAAAAAGCAACAACAAAAAACGCAATTATTATCACCTTGTTAGTGCTTTCGCTTCTTCTCCATTCTTAAAGTATTTTATACAAAATATGTATAACAATGAGGTCTCGATCAAGCTAAAACGACTGAATATGTCAAGAGTTATTTGCCTTTGAATTATAAAAATAAAGACATATTTTAAAGTCAAATTATTGAATTGTGATAAAACTGCCATTTCTTTGTTGTCATTCATGCATTTATTACTAGGGGGCTAAAGTCCCTCCCCCCATCACAACAATAGCTCTCTCACTCAGATATGACAAGGCGGCTAAAATCTCCCTCCCTCGACAAAAGCTCTCTCTCTCTCAAATATGACTAGGCGGCTAAATGCACCCCCATCCCCACCCCATCCCCCGCGACAAAAACTCTCTTGCTCAATTATGACTAGGCGACTTAAAGGCCCCATCTCCATGGCAATATAGTCCTCTCGCTCAAATATGACTACGCTGTCAAAAGCCCCTATCCATCCCCCGTAAAAATGAACGGTAGAACCAAATCTCCACAGTCAACAAGAACACAAAAAATCGTTCCCACTTCTTGATGCAATTATATGAAAAGCTATTCGCAAAATGTACGTCAGAAAAATGTGGACGATATGCGCCGCAATACGCCCATATACGTACGTTTTGCGGTACGGACGTTTTGCGGTGTTACATAGCACTTCAAACATATATATAAATACATATGGTTCTTTTTATTCAAATAATGCAATTTTTTATTTTAACGAGCATTTTTACACATTTATGTCTTTGAGTTTATTAATTCTATAGTACGAATGAAAATGAAACAAACTAACTTTAAACCTAGTAAAAAAATCCGGAAACCTATTGTTTTCCAGACGATGCTGTTGAAATTACAACAGTGGCAGAGATCATTGCAGACGACAATACCACAGAGGACGACAGACTTGGTAAACATATACATTTTGTCTCAATTACTTTTACAATTTCATTAATTACATCAAATACTAAAGAATTCTTTTTTTGTTCCGATTTCGTCAAAACGCCGAAAATATACACGGCATTTTTCGGTGTTGCTTCAGTTAATTGCGACTCGCAAATTCATTAACTATTGAAATGTTCGAGTATAGTCTATAAAGCTGATCAAACATTTTATTTAATTTGCCTTAATTATTGAAATTTAACGTGCATTTACATCTACTTTAAAACCGATCGTCTACTTTAAAGGCATACTGATAATATGTATGACAACAACAACAACAACAACCATTAAGACTAAAAAATGCATAATTTTCTTTTTTCAAAAGTTTCTTTAATTTCATTTTATGTGTTTTTTTTACATTTTCTATTTATAAATATTCATTTGGCAAAACGCTGAGAAGTCTTTTGCTTCTTTTGAAAACTTTTGGCCATTGTTGAATTGTGATTAAGTATTTTGATGGAAGTCAAAATACCAGCCTGACTACCCTTTCCTTCATTTATGACAATTTATTTCTCTTCAAATCTATTCTTTTCGGGTGATAAGCATCTAAATCTAAAATTCTAAAGTCTAACCTGCTCTAGGACCATTATTACAATATTATAATAAATGAGCCGCGTCACGACAAAACCAACATAATGGGTTTGCGACCAGCATGGATCCAGACCAGCCTGCGCATCCGCGCAGTCTGATCAGGATCCATGCTGTTCGCTATCAGTTTCATTACTTGTTATAGGGTCTGTAAGCGAACAGCATGGATCCTGATCAGACTGCGCGGATGCGCAGGCTGGTGTGGATCCATGCTGGTCGCAAACCCATTATGTTGGTTTTGTCGTGACATTTAATGTTTTTCTTTTTACAATTTCAGAGATATACTGTGCCTTTAAGTAATGTCTAAATTCTCAATTACATATTAAATAAAGTTTTACAAAATCTTTTAGTTGCAGAATACGTGACAGGCATCATAAACAAGGCAGCCGACAGTCTGAGACAGGAGTTGCATAGTAACACAACGACTGTAACTGTGAGGCCAGCAGACGACAACGTATCATTGTCCTCCAGTATCATCAGCCGTAAGTGATTTGATTTATGCACAAGTCAGTTGTATAACCGGAAACAAGGCGAAGGAGGTGGGAAAATGAGCGGGGTTTTATATTTTTCTTGTCCCTTCACTTTAAATTAAATAATTACATGCGGTGTTTTTTGTGTGCCAAAATGAACCAGGACAGCGCCGTTGTGGCCTTTAGCCGGATTAAATTGTGGGATCATTACAAGGTGTAAGAAAATCCAGTTGCCAAAGTACTTGTCATTCTTTGGGGGTGGGGGAGGGGCTATGGATGAAATTGCCCCGTGGATGACACAAAGTGTGTGTTTATGAATTAAATAAAATGTTTCCTACATTGTCAAAGGTCATCATCATTTATGACATAAATCATGTAGACATATATAGCAAGTGCTGTCTTTAATATATAATTGACTTTATGGATATAAGCCAAATAAAAGAATATCGTTCTAAGGTTATATTTATAAGGGCATTTTCATGATATAAATCATGACAGGAAACCCGGTGGTATAAAAAGCAGTTACACCAGCTTCAAATATAACCTGACAGTTCTCAGCATTTCAGTTGACAGTCAATCAAATGACGAAAATTGTCCAGCCTTATCTGTTCATGCACAAGCTTTATCCTGGCTATATACTTTTTATGTGGTCTTTATGTTTTCAGCTTCACTCTTTTTTTACCGTAGCCTGTTTGTTTTCATCTTGACTTCCGGTAAATTTATGAGCTTTTTGCCATCCTGTTTCCGGTAGTTGTTGGGCAGGTACCAATTATAAACGGTTTTGCCACGTTTTAACGCGACCATGTTGGAAGTTAGCTCTTGTTTTACTTATGAGTAGTACATGCACACGACAGTAATATTTTTTCTTTCACAGAAATTGCTGATATGGCTGTCACGGAGAGCCTGTCAAATATTGTGACAGCTGCCAACATCAACCAGTCTGCTATTAGAAAGGCTAAAACTATCAAAGAATTCAAGGGTAAGAGTTGTTTATGAATATTTTATGACAAATTTTTTTACACTTAGAGCATTCAGTGCAAGAAGTTTACAGAATGTCGGTGGTTCTACTCAAGTGCTCGTCTGTACCTGAAATGACGCATAGAAGAGCGCATGAGGTCTCCTCCATTAGTAAAGCTGGAAAAAGCCGCCATATGACCTATATTTTGTGTTGGTGCGACGGAAAATCCAATAAAAAAGGGGGATAACGTCTGTACCTGAAATGACGCTTCTAGAAGAGCGCCTGAGGTCTCCTCCATTAGTAAAGCTGGAAAAAGCCGCCATATGACCTATATTTTGTCTTGGTGCGACGGAATATCCAATAAAAAAGGGGGATAACGTCGCAACTCTTGGGTATAATGAAATAAAATGCGTCGAGTCGACCAAGAGCAAAATTTCTGTCATGCTCTGCTTTAAACAAAAGCTCTATAGTACACATAATAATCGTTCTGTATCTTTTTACAGAAGCATTCGGCATTACCGGAAGTGACGTCACTGATGACGGTCTTCCACCTGTAAGCGTGTAAGGTAAGATTCACATAATATCATTTGTATGAAATAGTTTGAAATGGAAAAGTTTGTAAACTTTACTACGCTATGCCTTCTGCAGTACAGTGTATTAATATGAATTAATATAAAATCTTACAACTGTCGCTTAACTTTGTATCAAACATGTTTGTCATATATGCCGTTAGTCATACCTTGTGATACCTTGTGATGTATGGGAAACTTTATTAGTCCCCTAACGGACTATCATTCCCCCCGAGTTCTGTTTTCATTGTCGTCCGCTCCGGTATTGGTCTATTCAATAAATATTGTCAATTTTATATATTTTCCACTGCCAGTGTTTATCTAATTTTGATTTGAACTCATTTACATTCTTTGATAAAACTATTTCACTGGGAAGTAGGTTCCATTCGTTTACGACTCTATAAAGTGAAGGAATTTTGTCTGGTCTTACCTTTTATAATTTATAAATATGTCCCCGGATTTCATGATTTGTAACAGATAATTTGAATAACTTTTTTCATAGTCAAAATCGTCTATTTTGTGAATCAGTTGAAAAACGTGTATCATATCTCCACGTTGACGTCTGTAATCAAGAGTTGGTAAATTCAATGCCCTTAATCTTTGTTCATATGTGAGTCCTCTTAGTTCAGGGATGATTCTTGTAGCTCTTCTTTATGATGGGCTCTACCCTCGCTCTAAAGATCAAGAGATATAATTGACATAACGGCTTTCCTCTGAGGTTTGTGGGATCTAAGTCCTAAAAAATATAATTTATTGAAACAAATACATGTGTATGTAAAACTGATCGTCACCACACTAAGAAATACTCTTTTAATTTCAGAGTACAAGAAGAAGAAAGAAACTGCGTGCATGTGTGTGCTTGTGTGTGTGTGTGTTATTTTTGTGTGTGTATTTGTTTTGTTGTGTCTTTGTTTTGTTTGTTTCTGTCTTTGTTTTGTTTGTTTTTGTCTTTGCTTTGTTTGTTTTGTTTGTTTGTTTGTGTCTCTTTTATTTCTTTTTGCTTTATTTGTTTGTTTTCATCTTCATTTTTTTCGTGTTCTGCTTAGGCATCGACTCATTTTTTCACCATATCGTTGTCATAAAAATGTTTCTGTATTTTATTTTTACCAATAAAGTCCATTGAAACATATTTTTGTGTATTTTTTTTACATCAAAATTTTTAATGACTTTAAGTTTGTCTGCAACGAACTCAACGACAAATGGTGTTTTAACAATTCTCATCAGAAAATGGTGTTTTTGTGATCGCTTTTCGTCCGCCGTTCGTCCGTAAACTTTTACTTTAAACGACATCTCCTCATAAACCGCTTAGCCAATTTCATCCAAACGTCACAGGAATGTTCCTTTGGTTGTAACCTTTAAGAATTGTTTAAAGCATTTAATTCCATGCAAAACACTTGTTGCCATGGCAACCGAAAGAAAAATAAACTGAAAATATCTTCGGTTAAAAAAACAAGGAGCTAGAGCTTAGATATTTGGCATGAAACATCTTCTAGTAAGTGTTTTACAATGTTTGTTCAAATAAAAGCACTGGGAGCACTGGGGTCAAAATTGGCCTCGTCCAAGAGGGTCATTGTTTTTCCATATATGTATATAGTAAAACTTAAAAAATCCTCTTTTAAAATAACTCAAATAGCTAGAGCTTAGATATTTGGCATGAAACATCTTCTAGTAAGTGTCTACCAATTTAATAGAAAAAAGCCCTTGGGTCAAAATCGGCCTCGCCCAGGGGGCATTGATTATCCTTATATACAAAAAAATCTTCTTTTAATAGACCAAAATAAACAAGTATTCTGACTGTGAGCGATTTAGAGCCATCATGGCCCTCTTGTTTATATGATTGTAAAATGCTTATACAGTTACTCCTTATATTCTATGCCACGCAGAAATCTCCCGGAAATTTTGCTTGGGTTAAGGCTTTTGGGCTTATATTGCAGTAAGAAAGACCCTTCAAATTAATGTAAAAACGAATCCTCAACGGAATCAGACAACTAGTATTTTGACGGTTGGCTCGACAAAATATTGTTCTTTACGAAAATTTACTCTTCATATACGGAAAGAATAAATTGCCGGTCAAAAAATATCTCCCGGACATTTTGCTTGGGTTCAGGCTTTGGACCTTATATTGTTGGAAGGAAGACCCTCAAAACTGATAATGGAAAAACAATTAAAGTTTTAACGGTTAGCTCGAGAAAACAGTTGTTCTTTTTGAAATAAAATTACTACACTTTAAATACAGAAGGAACAAATCGCCTTTGAAAAAATGCAAAAATAAATAAAAACAAAAGAGATCGGGTGATGCTCCCCGAATAAATTTTGGACAGAGAAAAGTATACCTCTTGTAATTTCAGAGTTATGTCTCGGACAAAGTTCAAAGTGCAATAATTAAAAAATTAGGCAAGGCATTGTTACTGTTGTTGACACTGCACTTCTACTCAATGCGATATATTGAACGACTTAGTTTCTTGTTGATACCTCTTGTAGTTTCACAGTAATGTCACGAATAAAGTTCATAAAGCGTAACATTGAAAAAGGGCTATAACTCCAAAAATTGGAAAGGCAGAGTAAAGATTTTTTTGCACTGCATATCTTCGCAATGAGATATATCAAACCATAGTCCCGGACTCTGGAAAAGGACCGCATATTGCGGCGCATAAAGGCTTTACATATTGTTTGTCCGACCTTTGAATATCTTTTCATATTATGCGAGCGGGTGGTCTTTAATTATCTAATCTCAATTTAATATAATCTTCTAATTTAAAAATCAGTTGAATTTACGATATATATTGAAAAAAGAAAAGGAGTGACATCCGACATTTACCGCAACGTTCAGCGTAGGTTATCCCCCTTGATATGCTTTATTTTTTTTTTTTATTTTTCTAATACTCTCTTTATGTCACTCAATACATGGAAAACTTTCACATTTCCTAGTAATGAATACCAGATGAGTGCCTAAAATATTTATCTATGAATCATGTTTTAATATTCCTTTTTTCAGTTAGGCAAAAGTTTTCTCCATGTTAACAAATCAAAACGCAAATACGCCCGTTATAATGCCGCCTATACATGTCAACACATGCAAACAATAAACACCGGACGATACCTGATAGTTGACAAAAATAACGGGAACAAAATTCTGAAAAAATAGTTATCAATTGTAGCCAAAGGGGAAAAACTCATGCCGAAAACGTTGCGGCAAATGGCGGATGTCACTCCTTGACTTTTTTATAATACCGTAACATTTGACCAGTTTTAAAAGAGACAGATTGGGTTCAATTGATAATATATTTTTTGAGGCCATATACTCGGATAATACTAAAAGATATTAAGATGTAACAGAAACGTTTTTAAAAACCGTTACACGATCGAAAATATGCGTCGTAATCTGCGGTCCCATTCTCGAGTTCCTATGATATCTACCTACAAAGTGTCATATTGATATCTCTTATAGTTTCAGAGTTATGTTTCGGACAAAGTCCAAAGTGAAAATCTTTTTAAAAAAATGAACAAAGGGCAATAACTCCAATTGGGCAAGGTTCTTCTGCACTATTTAACTTCACAATGAGATCTATCTACCTATAAAGTTTGTTGTTCATATCTCTTATTCTTTCAGAGCTATGTCCTGAATGGTCAAAGTGTAAAAAATGAACAAAAGAAACTAACTCCAAAATTAAGCAAGGCAGCGTTACGTTTTTTTTGCACTACACTTCCATTCAATAAGATCTATCTACCGACAAAATTTCTTGTTGATGTCTTTTGTTGTTTGAGAGTTATGTCCCGGACAAAGTTAAAAGTGAAAAAAAAATAACAAAAAAGGGCAATAGCTCCAAAATTAGGCATGGCAAAGTTATGGTCCTTTTGCACTTTGTTGTTTCAGAGTTATGTCCCGGACAAGAAAAGGGGACAGAAGGACGGACGGACATCCGGACAAAGCGGCGATTATAATTACATCACCCTTCCGGGAGCATAAAAAACTACAATCATACACCAAGAAAATCTCCCGTACATTTTGCTTGAGTTAGGGCTTTGGGCTCTTTTTAAAGAAATAGACTGCTCGGCGTCCATGTTCTTTATATGATTGTCGCGAGAAATATACTATCCAAGATAAGAGTATTCAAGTTAAGCTTGTTGCGCTGTTTTGAAAAAATATATTCAGTGAACTTGACAGAAATTTGCATAATAGTCGAGATGTCAGCCTCTCAAACACAGTATAGTGGGGTCAAGTCCCTCAATGTTTCCTCATGTAAAACTTAACATGACTCAAGAATGGTTCAAATTTCTTGAATGAATAGTAATGCTTGACGTTTCACTGATTTGTTTTCTTTAAATTGGAAAAATTCTCATTAAAGATTCATATTTCTCACTTGGCAGCCAACAAAGAAGCTGTCGTTTAAGGAATTCCGTACAGCGGAGTTAACTTGTATTAGCTAAATCAAATTATGTGCCCAATGGTGACGTCACATAAAAAATATTGTCTATCCTGTCTCTTGAAGGGCTATGGAAGAGGTATATTTGGGTATAATAAAGACAATTATTGGTAATCAGCGAAGTGTTCCAAATACAGCCGTAACGAAACACTAATGATGTCGCCCGAGATGTTCCGAATGTTTGAAAGATTTTCGTTGCTACCTAGTATTCGGTGTTGTTTTAACATAACGATAGACATACACTTGCAGCGTGGTGACGTCACAGAAGAAGTTGACGTTTCTCATTAGCAACGTCATATTGCGACCGGAAAATTTAACCACGTCTTTTTTTAACAAATATAGCATGGATAATTAATGGCTAGCGAAAATTCAGGCTGTTTTATTTGGCTCATAAGTTTTAAGAAGTCTTGCAACGAAAGGGTGAGTAGGATAAAACAATCTAAAGTTTCAAATAAGATAATAAATTAAATGTTTTTGTGCATAATTAAGGGGAGCACGAATTCCCTTAGTGAATTTGATAATAATAATAATAACAACAATAATAATAATAATAGAAATCATAGTAATAAAGAAATAATGATGATGGTGATGATGATGATGATGATGATAAAGAAATAATGATGATGGTGGTGATGATGATGATGATGATGATGATAATAATAATAATAATAATAATAATAATAATAATGATAACGATAACGATAGTGATAGTGATAGTGATAGTGTTAGTAATAGTTATAGTAATAGTAATAGTAATGATGATGATGATGATGATATCGATGAGGATAAAGAGATGACAAATAATGAAAGATGAAATAATTAATGCAACTATAATTCTAAGATTTTAGTGGTTTTATACATGTCCAGTATCGTTAATATATAATGGCGATACATAGGAAAATTATAGATATTAAATATTTGATGAAAATCCCGAAACATATAATTTCTTAAGAAAATATACGGACAAAGGGGTAACATACGATGGTAAAAACTTGGCGTATCAGGTTAAACGTATATTAAATAACATAGATATGTGAAATATATTGGTACATTAGGACATATGTGAAATAAAATTTCTATATATTAAATTAAGATACAGTATTAGTGTTTCTATCATAATAAGACTTTCGATCTGCTTTCCTCCAGAATGATACATCATATGAATTGTATCAATTAAAGTCCTAACATAAGCTTTGTATGACTTTAGATAAAGTAACTAAATAAAGTAATTGTAATAGCTGCAAATCACAATCTGTCGCGATACTAGGTAATCCGAATTTTTGCAAGGGAAGGGAAACAATTCGCACAAAAATAGTATATTCACACTTGCAGAGTTCTCGCCCCGCCAATACATTTCTGATGTACAATGATATTGTTATCTACATATGAGTATAAATACTAATCAAATACTTAGTATATATCATCTAATGTGATTGGCATTCGTCAGGCAATGAACTTCTCGGTTAAACATTCACATATATATTTTTCTAGGTCTAGAAATCACGTGTCTCACTTTTGAAAATCGATTATAATTTTGTTGTTACAATTTTTAATGTCGAATAAAAGTTATGTTTTCTTATGATAATCAAGATGAATAGCTGTAAACAGAAAAAAAATGGTTTACTTAAATATTAATGAAAGTAGCTAGATATTCTAGTGTAAGTAAGGAATATTGAAAATGTTTTACCATTAATGGACATGTCTCTTTTACAGTTTGCAAGATTTCGAAACCGCTTGCGCCAAAGATACTATGCAAGAAGAGGCAAAACTCTTGACCCAGAAACCCTGTTAAATGAAACAGGTACTGCCGACATGGTCGTCGGAAAGATTGCCAGCAAGTCAAACAAAGTCGTTCCTCAAAAGTTGTCATCTAAGAATGGTAAAATCATTTTGTTATATACTATATTTTCTAAATGAATTCTCAAATTTTAGCGCAGCTCTATTATTTGTTTGACAAATAAAAAGAAATTTGGATTTTTTAAACACTTTGGTTTGTGTGAGTCAGCATACTTATATACAATGATGATACTAGAAAATAAAAACAAAACAATAAAGCAATATAAAAAGTACCAAAACAAGCAATTTCTTCAGCCAAAGACACTTCGGGCACATCAAAAACTATCCAAACATAGAAATACCATCGTCGGATACCCACGGCCGAACCATTAACATTTATCAGCATCGTCGGATACCCACGGCCGAACCATTAACATTTATCAGCCGTGGGATTTTTCGCCGATATTCAGTCGATTAGAGGTGTGTCAAAGGCAGCTATTTCATTGGCTGCCTCACGATTTCATGAGGCGATTAAAACCAATCAAAACGCTCGTTCTGTCCGACGTTCGGTATTACAGACAATATTGCGACAACCATATAGACGACGTGAAAAGTTCAACATCGAAAATTTAAACGATTTCGAGCAAGAAAGTATAGATAACTTACTTTTACAGAGTGATGTTTTCCTTTCTGATTGATATCTGCTTGCAGAAGAATTAATTTGGCGATAGTTTTGCCATTGATTTTAGCAAGACACGTACAACAGTTTTAAACCGTGGGCGCTGCCATTTTGTTTCTTATTGCTTTTTACCTCCGCTGTTGAAGAATATAGATTTGTTAAACGCGATGTCATTGGTAGATATTTTACGCACCTGTTGCTGTATATCGACGTAAATCGATTCATTTTACCCACGGTTGATTGCATGTTATGTGACATGTTTATCAATCGTGGGTATCCGACGATGAGAAATACATATGGTTGTATCTATAAATACATAATGGTTGTATCAAGTCAAATAATGTCATATTCAGTTTCACGAGCATTTGAAACATTTCTGTCTTTAAGTCTGTTAATTCTATAATACGAATAAAAAGTAACTTGAAATCTAATAAAAAAATCCGGAAACCTATTAATTTTCAGACGATGCTGTTGATACAGAAATTACAACAGTGACAGAGATCATTGCAGACGACAATAACACAGCAGACGACATACTTGGTAATTATTTTTACAATTTCATTAATAATATTAAATTCTATAAAGAGTATAGTCTATAAAGTTTTCCAAACATTTTGTTTAATGTGCCTTAATTATTAACGCACATTTTCATCTACTTTAGAACCGATCGTCTACTTAAAAGGCATACTGATAATATATATGACAATAACAACAACAACCATTAAGCCTAAAAAATGCATTATTTTCTATTTTCAAAAGTTTTTTAAATTTAATTTTATGTGTTTTTTTTTACATTTTCTATTTATAAATATTCATTTGCCAAAACGCTGAGAAATCTTTTGCATCTTTTGAACTTTTGGCAATTGTTGAACTTTTGGCTTAAGTATTTTGCTGGAAGTCAAACTACCAGCCTGACTACCCTTTCCTTCATTTATGACAAATTATTTCCCTTCAAATCTATTCTTTTCGGTTGATAAGCATCTGAATCTAAAATTCTAAAGTCTAACCTGCTCTTGAACCATTATTACAACATTATAATAAAGTTTTACCAAATCTTTTAGTTGCAGAATACGTGACAAGCATCATAAACAAGGCAGCCGACAGTCTGAGACAGGAGTTGCCTAGCAACACAACGACTGTAACTGTGAGGCCAGCAGACGACAACATATCATTGTCCTCCAGTATCATAAGCCGTAAGTGATTTGTTTTATGCACAAGTCAGTTGTATAACCGGATACCAGGCGAAGGAGGTGGGAAAATGAGCGGGGCATTATATTTATCTTGTCCCTGCACTTCATGTCAGATTTAATACGGTGGTTTTTTAAGTGCCGAAATGAACAAGGACAGCGCCTTGACGGCCTTTAGGCGGAATTTTACCTATGACTGTCTATTTTTTTTTTTAAAGATTTGGCCTTTACAAGGTGTTAGAAAATCCAATAGTCAAATTCCCTTCGATTCATAGATTAAATTGCCCTGTGCATAAAAAAAGTGTGTTTATCATTTTACCATACCTTTTTACGGAATTCACGAATATGAACCTAATAAAAGAATATCATTCTAAGATTTTTATAAGGGACATTAAGGGGCCATTCATGTTAATGACAAGAAAACCGGTTGTGTAAGAAGCATATAAGCCAGCTTCAGATATAACCTGGCAGTTCACGGCAATTCAGTTAACTAATCACAGTCAATCAAATGACGACTCCACAACATTTCCCAGTCTTACCTGTTGAAGTACAAGTTTTATCCTTGCTATGTACTTTATATGTGGTCATGTTTTCAGCTTCACTCTTTTTTTTTACTGAAACTTGTTTGTTTTTATCTTGACTTCCGGTAACTTAATGAGCTAATTGACATCCTGTTTCCGGTAGTTGTCGGCAGGTACCAAGCAACGGTTTTAGCCGGATAACAATTGTGAAGTGAACTCTTGTTTTAATTTAAAGTATTGTTTAAGTGTACATGCACATGACAGTAATATTTTTCTTTCACAGAAATTGCTGATATGGCTGTCACGGAGAGCCTGTCAAATATTGTGACATATGCCGACATCAACCAGTCTGCTATTAGAAAGGCTAAAACTATCAAAGAATTCAAGGGTAAGTGTTGTTGATGAATATTTTGTGACAAACAAAATTTTTTTACAAGCATTCAGTGCAAGAAGTTTACAGAACGTTGGTGGTTCTACTCAAGTGCTCGTCTGTACCTGAAATGACGCATAGAAGAGCGTCTGCGGTCTTCCTCCACTAATACAGCTGGAAAGCCGCCATATGACCTATATATTGTGTTGGTGCGACGGAAAACCCAATGAAAAGGGGGGATAACTTCGCAACTTTTGGGTATAATGAAATAAAATGCGTCGAGTCGACCAACAACAAAATTTCTGCCATGACTTGTTGTGCTTTAAACAAAAGCTCTATAGTACACATAATAATCGTTCTGTATCTTTTTACAGAAGCATTTGGCATAACCGGATGTGACGTCACTGATGACGGTCTTCCACCTGTAAGCGTGTAAGGTAAGATTCATATAATATTATTTGTATGAAATAGTTTGAAATTGGAAAATTTAAAGCATGTAAACTGCGTTATGCCTATTACAGTATTATTATAAATTCAAAAAAATTTTACAACTGTCCCAAGCTGAAATCAGCTGAACTTTGTACTAAGCACAGGCGCTAGTCACATAAACAAATATTTTACATAATCGGCATATATATGTATATTAAGATATCTTATTAAAGAATATAGCCCATATAAAACATAAAAAAAAGTTTGTTTCAAGCACCTGTGATACAAAATATACATGTTTGTCATATATGCCGTTATCATGATGGGCTCTACCCTCTCTCTAAAGATCAAGAGACATAATTGAAGTTGAACTAATACGTAACGGCTTCCCTCTGAGGTTTGTGGGATCTTAGTCCTAAAAATATAAATCATTGAAACAAATATGTAAAACTGATTGTCACCACACTAAGCTTACTCTTTTAATTTCAGAGTACAAGAAGAAGAAGAAACTGCGTGCATGTGTGTGTGTTTATGTGTGTGTTATTTTTGTATGTGTATTTGTTTTGTTGTGTCTTTGTTTTGTTTGTTTCTGTCTTTGTATTCTTTGTGTTTGTCTTTGCTTTGTTTGTTTGTTTGTTTGTTTGTTTGTGTCTCTTTTATTTCTTTTTGCTTTATTTGTTTGTTTTCATCTTCATTTGTTTCGTGTTCTGCTTAGGCATCGACTCATTTTTTACCATATCGTTGTCATAAAAATGTTTCTGTATTTTATTTTTACCAATAAAGTCCATTGAAACATATTTTCGTGTATTTTGTTTTTCGAGCCCCACGGGGAGCTTTAATTGAAGGATGAATGTTTCTCGTGGGACTCGTTCCGAAATGGCCGCTTCGTGAGCCGCGAGGTAGTTAAAATGAATGGTTACCGATTTCTATCCGCCTGGCGCCTGGCATAGTGGTAGGAATTGGGAGGTACATGGTATGCAACCAAAAGGTGTCTCATAAGTCAAAATGGCTGGCCCTTTCAGTAGGGGTGACACTATAATAAACAAGACCTTTTAGTTGATATTTTTAGTACTGCTTGTACGGACTACTACTGAAAGCCGAATCTACACCTAGTCAAGTTTCTTATATGTCACATTTAGCTAAATAAAATATTATCAGACCCATATTTGTAACTGAAATGTCTTACTAAGATTACATAGAATTTATACCTTTGTCTATGCAAAGACTATCATATTTCTATAAAATGTGTAAATAAAATACGGGAAAATAATGCATTTAGCTTAAAAGAGTTAATGCAAGGTGTACATTCTTTTAAAATAAATGGAAAATTTGAGAAAAAAATATTTTAAGCTTAATAATTGATACAAATTCTTTATTTGGTGATTTAGTTGGTGAAAGTTCTTCACTTACTAATCAAGACTATTTAAATCCCTATTGATTCTACTATAATTAAGGGCACATGTTTTGCGTCTATTTAATAACCTGATTTTTTGTTTACCATTGGTTTTGAGTACAATATATTATTTAAAACATAATAAACATTCATTCTCTATGACCCTAAAGTGCGGTCATTTGCCTGATGTTAAAAAAAATGTATATGTACCTGTTTAACGCACTTTGGGGGTCGAAATTGGACCCCAAAGTGCGTTTGAACCCCAAAGTGCGGTGTTACAAAGCTCTAACCCAAGATGCATGGTCGTTTTTTTTTTGTTGTTTTTTTTTTTTTTTTTTTTTTTTTTTGATCGGTGATTTTTTCTTTCTGTACATAAAATAAATTGTGATTTTGCGTAAAATCAAAGCAAAACACCTTTTTCTGGTCCGATCCGGCAAAAACACTATTTGTTGATACCGTTGCGGATTAACTATTGCATTAATTTTGAGGTTCTTCTTTACAGCAGTATAAGGCATAAAGGTTAAACCATCGAGATGCCCGCGTGGTATGTTCGTTTTTCAGATCGGCGATTTCTCCTTTCTGAATATACAATATAATTTTTGAATTTTCGTGAAGTAACGCCATTTTCTGGAACGGATTTATAATGTAAAGAAAATTTCGTAACAAAAATGGAAGCAGACAAATGATGTTAAAACGGCTCGAAGAAAGTATTGCTTTTTATAAGAAAATTTTACAGAAAGAGCAAATCGCCGTTCATAAAAACGACCACGCCATGCGGATAATTTCCGGACATTTTGATTGGGTTAGAGCTTTGTGCCTTATATGCATATGGCAGTAAAATAGACCCTCCAAACTAACGGAAAAACGAATCTGAAACGGAGTCTGACAAAAGGTGTTTTAATGGTTGGCTCGAGAAATATTGTTTTTTTTGTGTGTGTTTTTTTTTTTGGGGGGGGGGGGGGTACGAAAATGTGTACACTTTATATACAGAACGAGAAAGAACAAATCGCCGGTCCAAAAAGTCGACCATGTCACGCGGATATCTCCCGGACATTTTGCTAGGGTTCAAGTTTTTTGGCGTTTTATTGTTGTAAAGAAGACCCTTAAACTAACGGAAAAAAACGAATCCGCAACGGAATCAGACAAATAACTAAGTCTTAAAATAGGTCAGGAGTTTGAAACACGAAGTCGTGCACTGGCGCATACTATTTTATTTGCACTTTGAACAACAGGTCATTTCTTCGAAAGAACTTAATCTGTCTGCAATTTCCGGAATATTAATTCTGTGAAATCAATAAGTTTGTTGAAAAACAACGTTCCATATTGATTTCATTTAATATATGTGTAGAACAATTTCATGTTTAAGAAATCTTTAGGCGATATTTTCTTGTTGTTATATCATTTCGTCTCTGAAAAAACAACTATGTTTCCGTAACCCGGTCGTTTTGTTTCTATATACTGGCATTCATTAGTGAAAAAAAACCCATAAAATAACTCCCCTCTCCCAAAAAAAAAAACAACAAAAAACAAAAGAAAAAAACTATTTTGACCAAAATGTATTTACAAAATGTATTTTTTTTTCTTTTTCTTTTTTAAATTTTGTCTCTGACCTTAATCGTTCCTTACAACTATTTATTGATACAGGCAATTGGTCAATATACGTGTAATAAATATAAGGGGCAATAAATGTCGTAACACCCTTACAACAAGGGTTGTCTATCTTGACTTGAAATAGTTAAATATGAAAATGATAACAACGTTATCTCGTTGTGGCCTGCAATGACACTAAGATTACAACCCGCGCTTGCCAGTCCACTAGATAACGCAATCCAATCATAATACTACCGTACTAAAATAATTCAAAACTTTAGACAAAAATGGCCGAAATGTTTTGATTTTTAAGCTAATTTTCAGTCACTGAATGTTCGGAAATGTTCTTCAGCGGATTCCTGTGTCTGACCCTTACATTTCACATAGGTATGTAGTGTTTACGTTTGAAATAGTATCTGATTTTTTTAAATAAAACATGTATTTCAATCTTAGAAACAAAGGAATGTTCCTGCTTGATTGATATCTAAAAGTATTACACAGTTTGTTCAGGGAAGTTATTCATATATGGTGCAAATATGTTATCAACATTCTCAAATAGTTTTTATATGATTGTTAATAAAGGGGTACGAAATAGATTGAGAAGTATTTTTTGTGATTGTTCTATAAGGACACCTTGGAGGGGGAGAGGACACCGTTCAGGATGTGTGGTGGCGGATGAATATTTTAAATTGGATCAGAAATTACGATTTTCATCATTTTTGCACTTTTAAGTTTAATTTAAAACAAAAAATGCCACCTTAATACATGTATAATGAAATTCACATATAGTGACTTTTCAAATAGAATCCTGACCTACTTTAAAAGTACGCATAAATGCCTATATTGCAAAGCATCATTGTTTATCTATATATGGTATGATACATGCATGATATAATAGCTCTCCGCTTCCACACAACCTGAGTGTAATTTGCTCATTTCATCCGAACCTTCTCAGACCGTTTCCGTAGAGCTTAGAACTACGGTGAGATTTTTGCACGGTATTTCTTGTTATAACATGAACTTATAAATTTCCTTAGATAATAAAAATGATTATGATTATAATAATAATGATGATGGTGAGGATAATAATAATAATAATGATAATAATAATAATAATGATAATAATAATAATAATAGTAATAATAATTATATATATCGCTTTGTCGGGAATCTGTAATATTATATTAATGTACATAATATTAATTTTCTCATGTTTTTTTCCTTTCTAATAATAATAATAATAATATCTTCAATATCAGTGCTGTATCGCTATGTCGGGAATCTGTAGTATTATATTAATGTACATAATATTAATTTTCTCGTGTTTTTCCTTTCTATTTTCATCATACAACAGTGTTATGTGCCGACCCTACCGTCTATCTGGACCAAACATTCCCCTACACCACTAAAGTTGACGGATACCCAACACTTGTCGTACAGAAAGACAAAGATGCTTACTTGGCTTGTGTTGTTGATAAAAAGCCAAAGGGAATGCCGGTATGTTAAACCTTTATAGTCCATCCGTTCAATTCAGCTCATTTCAGTTAATATCTGTTGTCCAACCATGATGTATATAAGCTATTCATTCATATAGGTTCATTCTCAAATATACATGTACTTAAATCACGTGCATATCTAATATGTGTATACGTTACGAAATAAAATTTCTGTTCTGTTCTGTTCATGACGTAATAGCTTTAAATATTTCTTAATAACTTGACCATGAGGATAATGAGCCGAACAAATTATATAACTTTTGTTACTAAAAAACAAAAACAACAAAAAACTTAGTATTTCCCAAAATAAATGAAATAAATACTGTATGATCATACAGTATAGCTGGTCTGGCTTTGGCCTTTTTCAACTTTGGAATTTAGTACAGTAATAGTGACTTTGTGTTAAGTATAGAAGTCAAAATACCACTTTATATACATTTGGCTTCTTTCATGAAAAAATATCACACACTCGGCACTACTATTCTAAGGTGATAATAGTCCAACATGCTCTAAATTCTTAATCAAAATACATGTGGCGTAAAACACATGTTTGACCTTTTCTAAAGAAGAAAAACATACTTATTTCTGAGGGGAAATGTGCCTAATATTAATTTACAAAAAGGAAATGATATAAAACACTTCATTTATACAATAACTTAGTAATTTTCTTCTGTTATAAGCACTGACGTCAACGTTTCACATTTAGACTCCAAATAGTTTTGTTCGTCAAGTTTCTTAAATTCATGTACATGTATATCAAAACAGTATTTCTGAATGTTACTTACCTTTTACAATGATTTACATATACGTACAAACAATTTTAACGAAAATAAAATGCCCTCTTTAAAATAATGACATATTTAACAAAAGAATAAATAAACTTCATGTTTTACGATTGAAATTGGCATCAGAGTCTAGTCTCTAAAATGAACAGTTTTGTTATTCTAGTCCCTATTCCTTTATAAATAAGAAATTCTACAAGACTATTCTTTAATTGTTTCAGTAATATTTCAAGCATTTCTTATTATTAAA
Source organism: Ruditapes philippinarum (assembly GCF_026571515.1). Taxonomy (NCBI): domain Eukaryota; kingdom Metazoa; phylum Mollusca; class Bivalvia; order Venerida; family Veneridae; genus Ruditapes; species Ruditapes philippinarum. Next base: position 153,965 of record NW_026865856.1, read on the forward strand.
AGATGAATTAGAGACAGTATACTTGTATTATATATGATATAATGTCTGTATGATCTTTATACATTGTGCATGTAATTACTTTTAACATGTCTATTTTCTATTTTTTCTGTTTATTGAATAAGATTTGGGAATATTTGTTTTATCTGTAATATCATACTATGCTACCTTCGTTAAAAAAAGAGTTTTATCATCATTATCATCATTATTATTATTATCATCATCATTATTATTATTGTTATTATTATTATTATTATCATCATCATCATCATCATCATCATCATCATCATCATCATCATCCGTTATTATTATTATTATTATTATTATTATTAAATGGAAACGTTTGTTTCTCCTTTCAATAAAAGTGGACTTGAAGACAATATTAACAACAATTGTCGGTTGAATTGTAACTTAGTAACCCATTTCTTCGTTCTGCAGGTACAATGGCTAGTCCAAAACTTCAACACAAACATAACTATTCCAATTTCCACTGACACGGACACGAAAAACTCATTCAAGTATCAATTAGATAAGCCCGCAACTAACAATTGGCGACTAAAGATTCAGAATGTCCAGCCGTCCGATGAAGCCTTGTATATCTGTAGAGTTCAACTTCAAAGTCGATTTCAAATGGACAACATTAGCCGGATGGTAAAAGTTATACGTAAGTATATGGATAGTTTTATTCACGGTTTGTTGCCGGAAACCCAGACAACAGTTCAATGCGTCGACAACAGTGATTCTATGTACATGTATATACTGTACTTGGACATTTTCGTATTTTCGCATTACGTTGGTTTTGTCATGACGCGGCTCATTTCTCATGTTTTCATATGATTTAAACATGATTGAAACATATTCTATTGCCAAAAATAAGACATATACATGTACATACATGTAGACAGTTACAATACAATGACATGACATATTTGGCAAAAGGGTTGACCCACAAGTTCTCTCAACATTAGCAACGGGTCTTCCCTGATGCAATAAATTACAATAACTTATTTTACAAGAATGACTATCAGTTAGATGAAGTAACAAAACTCACACATATATAGTACTTGGCTTTAAAAATGATTTTAGGTAAGAAAGAACAATAAAAATGATTGGGTGAACATGTTCTCCAGCTTGAATGGTATTTAACGATGTTAACTGATTTTTATATATTTGCGTTAAACATGTACATGTTTTCATATAACAATACATTACAGAGAAACCACAAATTATCGACATATACACAAGTTCGGATACAACAAGACAGGAGGGGGATAGCATGGTTTTTAAATGTGCAGCAAACGGTATTCCTAAACCTCTAATAAAATGGCAGCTTGCTGGAGGTGGCTTACTTCCGACGGGTGGTCGGGAATACGTCGTAAGTCTATTAACACCCGATTTTTTTTATTATTATCAAAAGCTATAAGGAAACACCACTGAGGTCCAACTGCCTTAAACATAAACTTTCAAAATCTAACGAATATCAAGTGAATTATTTAAAATGGACAAATGTGCAAATGATAGCAAAAGATGAACTCAGAATTTAATTGGAAATCGATTTTTTGCAGAAATCTAAGCCGGTTTTGAGAGAAAAGCGTTGCAACGCTTTTCATTTTTGCTTTTAATTTTTTGGTAATTTTGTACTATAGAAATGATAGAAAAACGGAGAGAAGGAATAATCTTAAAATGTGCACACAAATAACTGACCTAGACCTACATCAATTGGTACAAAAATCTCGGAAAAATATTTCCAGTCCTATTATGTCAAAATACCTCGGATGTGACTCTTTAACTCGTTAACACTTTGTTGTTTTGTTTTTTTTTCAAATTGAAAGCAATAAAAATATTAGTAAGTTTCTTTTTGTATTTAAAAGACCACAATCAGCTGTTATCTTAAAAATCATCCAGCTTGAGGAATTATTCTTCTATTTTTAGCTACGTCCATGCAATTATTTTTATTCTTTGAATAATTCTTAACTTAATCCTCATTTTACCATACTATATGAATGAATGAATTAATTAATTAACATGACTTCTCAATTTAAAAACATTTTGTTTTAACTTTATTTCTAGATTATATAATCTATTATACTTCCAGTCACCAACTTTGTCTATTGACCATGTTAACAGACATCAAAAAGGTCATTACAAATGTGTGGCTGAAAATATAGCGGGAAAAGATGTCAGACGTATAGCTTTGAATGTCAAATGTGAGTATACAATATGAAATTATGAATATACCATATTCCTTCATTATTTCAGCCGTGTCATGACAAAACCAACATAGTGGGTTTGCGACAAGCATGGATCCCAGACCAGCCTGCGCATCCGCGCAGTCTGATCAGGTTCCATGCTATTCGCTATCAGTTTCGGTACTTGTAAGGATTTATAAGCGAACAGCATGGATCCTGATCAGACTGCGCGAATGCGCAGGCTGGTCTGGATCCATGCTGGTCGCAAACGCATTATGTTGGTTTGTCGTGACACGGCTCATTTATCCTTACCATGCTAACAGCGGAACGTCAGTCTGTATTTCCGTGCAGTATCACCAGCATTTTCTCGGCCATTTCCGTCTAACTTCGGCCCATTTTCGTCAAACTTAGGATAAGAACGTTTTTATCGATAATAGCCGTGATGTTCCAAATGGGATCTCATCTGCAAAATCTGAACTTTTTGGCCCTTCGTCAGAATAATCATCGATGTGCTCCGATTGTCTTTTACTAATTGGCTGGCTAACTTAAACATTCATCTTGATATCCTCGAAAATTGACATTTACAGAATGAGCAAAAAAGGACAAATTATTTAATTAATTCAGCAAAGTTTAGAAGTCAATATGCCGACTGTAGAAACTGAAATTTGATGAGCATGTCTTGACATGTATATCAATCATTACGTTGCTTTATGAATTTATTCATCAGTATTTATCAAAAGATGTTACCGTTACCGTTTACCAATTTGTCACCGATTTCCTTAAACATAAGTACTGAAGTTTGTATTGACTTGAAGTTAACACATTCATCGTATTATGGAAATGAAAACTGAGTAAATCAATGTACAGAAATAAAAACACATTTCTTTGTTGATACTACACCAAGTTCACGTAAAAATTTTCATCAGCAGGAAATATATAATGCATGCATTATTTTTTGTATCTCAGTAGCTCAACAGTGAGAACATTTTGTTTACGTATCTCGGATTCAAATTTAAACGTCACGATTTAGACGTCAGCAATACTAATCAATGCTTTATTTTGAAATGATTTATCAGTGTTGTCAAGTTTGTCTTGTCCTTCGGGATCATTTAAAGATTCAGGCACATTTAGTATTGAAGATTGGATTCCGCTTTAGCCGGTGCTGGGGAGGGGGGCGTGAGAGATGTTGGGTTTTTCTTCAATCTCTCATGAACAGACATAATCAAACATAGTCTGCAATTATCATGTGATTTTGTTGTTTTCTTTGCATGCGAGGGATCACCCTTTTTCCAGATTTTATTAAGGAGCAAAATAATTTATTATTATCTTAATTGTATAAAAAAAAAACTAAAAAAAAATTAAATTACCATAATTTCTGATTCTTTAATTTCAGTTGCACCAGTGCTGGTTGCTAAGGAACCGGATGTGTATCAGGCAGTTGGATATAGCCGGGAACTTAAATGTGAGGTTTCGGGCAACCCACCATCGACAGTAAAACAGGTCGTGTGGAACAAAGACGGTGTCCCTCTTGACGACAATAACAAGTAAGGAGAAACTTCCTTTGTACACCCAGTCCCCCCCCCCCCCCAAAAAAAAAAGAAAACACACACGCACACAATTAAAACGTCATAATTAATTAGCAGGCTAGCCCACATTATTATATCGCGGTTGAATATTCATATATCTATGAATCTATGAACCCATTGCCTACTGGAACCGAAGTAATTAGCACATACGCTTGTGGTCAGATCCTGACCCAAGATGGTATATGGTATTTTTGTAAAAATTGTTTGAAAACCAGTTTTATCGTTGTAATAGATGCCCCATTCGTGTTTAAATATTAAAATAGTTTTGATAGAGTGTTTACAGGGGCGTATTACGTTGGAGGGGGGGGGGGGCAGGATCTGACCCCCAAGCGTCTGTGGTAATTAGCACTTGTCACGAGTTTAGAGTCAGACATATGTTATCATTATTTATTTTCTTTAAGCTGCATATCAATTGAATAGGTTTCTAGAGCCACAGTGTTATATTAAAAGAAATAGTGTTTAAATGGAGCGGAAGCTATGACGTTATACAGTTGAAATCTCTATCGGGGAATTGTCCCGCAAGTTCACATTTTCGCGAGACTTTCCGAGACCGTGTTTGGCACGAGAAAATTTACCGATATGCATGCCGCCATATTATCTGAAATTTTTTATGGTAATCAAAAGAAGTAATAAAAAGAATACGAAGAATGTATAAAAGTGATAAATATTAAATTATTCTCAGTTATGGATGGACATGTAAAAACGTTTGGTTACGTAAAACAAGATGGCGGAAATTTGTAAACTTCAATGACCAATGAATCTCGCCCAAGGGATTATGGGTCCGGATGGATTTGAAATTTTTTCTATTTTTAGAGCTTCTTATCCCTATGTAATATAAGTATTTACTAGAACTACTTATTTTTAATACTCAGAGGAAAAATGCATGACATGTTATAATTTTTTTAATTTTAGGTACACATTCGAGAGTTATTTTGGCTCAAACTTTGTACTGATGAAACTGATCATCCATGACATAGACAGCAATGATTTTGGCAAGTACAGATGTTATGCTGAAAATTCGGAAGGAAACGGAGAGAATTTTGTAACTCTTGCAGGTGAACATTTTATTCTTAATTCGTGAAACTAGAAATTCAATTATAAAGGTATTGTGCCACTAAAAGTCAAATAAACGCGTATAAGCTGCAGTCCTAAAAAGGGATACAAGATTGGTTCTGAACTTTTATCATTGACCATGTGAAGCATTTGCACGTGTTTGTTATGCTTGCACTTGACATTTTGATGGCTAGTTGCAAATGGATTTTAGGTCATACACCTAATGCAATTTTAATCCGGTTAAAGTTGCCTTATTTAATCTTTGCCCAAACGTTTTTGTTGTTGCTACTAGTAAACCGATTTTGTCTTTTTTGGCCACATAGGCATTGTATCATGCATTAAAGTTGTTTCATAATATACAGTTATTTTATGATAATATGTATGTGTTTGTTTTTGCTTGATGTGCACATTTCTTGTATTCCACAGTTTTGAAGCTCATATCATACTTTCAAGTATTTATTTGTATGACAGTAAAGAATTTAGGAATAACATAACTTCAAATTTTCTTGTCTTTATGCGGCTTTTTCACGTTTTCATTTGTATGTGATTTTATTTTTCATTTTCGAACTTTGGAAATTTTATAATCTTGTTTATGTATTTTTGTGTTCTTTTCAGAGTCCAGTTACTTCGTCAGTGACAGACCTAGTACAGCGGGTGGTTCATCTTTATTAACATTTAGTATAACTACCATTCTGATGCTTGCCGTTACGTCACTTCTTCATTTGTGTTAGCCATTTTACCTTCATGCCGTTTTTAACCACTTTAGTAAAAAAAACAAACAAACACTTCACTAGAACTTTTGCAACTTATTCAATGCAAAGAAATACAATTTCTACTATCTCGTCTACTCCAGTGGTTTGTTCTTTGTATTTAAAAATTATAAGCCAAAGATGAAATCAGGATTTATTTGTGTAGCATCCTCTAACCAAATTGGTACGAGCGAATTTGATCACGAACTTTTGTCTGCTTACGGAAGTTGAAATGCGCATGTCTGGTCAAGGAGTTAATTATACGTACTTCCGTTGCTGCGTAGGTTTTCAACATGGCTGAGATGCAACTAAATTCATAAAAAATATGGCGCACCTGCTATCTTTCGCCGCCATCTTTGTACCAAAGGAAATGCTGTTTCAGACTGGTCGAACACAGGCACATAATGACGTCACTTTACTTCCGGTCAATGTTTAGTTCGACCAAGGATACCACGGTAGCCGATTGACGTCGTCTAATGTGTATACAATTGAACTACTTAAAATAGTGTTCATATTTTTCAATTTCTATTGAATATTCCATTGATATAAAGCACTAAATTTGGATTAAGACTGAAAACTTCATATCATTTTTCATCAAAGCAAAATTTATATGATTCCTTTTTTTATTCAAACTCTTCCTTTCTCATCCATTTTTAATTGAACTGTAGATCTGTGTCTTTAGTCTTTACAGTGAAAGATGTGCACGTGTAAATGTGAAATATTTACCGATGTAAACTGAATACATATATATTCAATATTCTAGATTTATTGCCTTATAGTCATTGTACATATGTTCATGTTTCAGATGTAAATGCATAATCTTCGTCACATACGTTACATACATATCTTTATCCATTATCTATCATATTGCTTCAAACTCATTAATTCATGAAAAATACAATTAAATGTTCAAAATCATTTAATTTTGTGTACTCTTTGCAATTCTGCCATCAAAATCCGAGCCATGATATCTGGCACGAGCAAGAACACGTGCAGTAAGATGAATCAACGGGCGTCTTCGTGATTGTCTCTGTCATTGGCACATGACCCAGATACTCATGTATGTTGATCGTCTTGTACCGTCTTAAAAATACTTAATTTTTACATCATGAATATTCATGACCGATTAATCATAACAAGATAATTTTGACATTTTTGTAAATATATTTATAAACAATCGAATCCATTTTCAAAAAAAAAAATCAAAACTAACTAGACATAGTTTCGTATTGTAGTTTCATTATGACTACAGCATCAGACAGACCGTGCATTCACTGCCTTGAACTTATTGGGCATATTTAAAAATAACATACAAACCGACTTAGATGGGCAAAGGCAAACTACGTGCAGGCGTTATAAATTTACATTACTCGGTAACCATTTTGTCAAGTTTGCAACCATTTCGCTGCTTCAACCAATGTGTGCATAACTTCATTTCCTGCCCTTTGATAGATGTCTATAAGTTGCAATGTTTCTTATTAACTTAATTTTTAAGAACGACAACACATTAAGTTTTCAGCATTAAGCAAATGTATAGAGAGTCAAATAAACATTGTGCCATTCTTTTAAATTCAACTTTTAAAACTTTTAGAAAGTGATAACTTTGGGAGGCCTACAACAGATTAAGCAACATTTGATAGCCTATAAAAATATATTTAGAGAATCGTCCCTTATTCTTCTTTTATGTAATCAATTAATTAATAATTCCAATGCCAATTATCTATGTGTACATATACAAATGTATGTCAAAAATAAATTAACTTTATGAATACTGTTGTTATTTACTTTCATTTTGCACAACATATTTGGTGCTAAAATGCTCCAATCACGAAGAAAATCTCGAACCAGGAAGATAATACCATTAAAAGTTTATGTGTTTAAGCTGAATAGTTTCTAAAATTTTAATCCCGGATATTGTAACATGTGGTAAAAGGACATCGTCAAATATCACGTTTGTTGCTGAAAATAATAAATGTTTATAGTAAAAAAAAAATGTCTTAACAGCGAATTTTTACTTGATTTGATAATCCGCATTCTCATCAAACATTCATTTATTTCGTCTGCAAAATGAGAGTTGAAACGCTTGATTAACGCGAGCGTCTTTACGAGACTGATTTTTACAATCAAGCTTTTCATCCGGGACTCTTGTCATCTAATCCTGTGAATAGAATATGTTCTCAAGATGCAATCGAGTGAGAAATTGTAATTTTATTACAAACTTTGACGCTGGTTAAGAATAATTCACACAAATTGAAAATGGATGAGGGTAATATTGGCTTAATGTGATCTTCGCGGTGACTTATAAACTACAATAAAATTGATATGCTCAGTGTGAAGTTGACTTTTGATGATGAATATATTACAGCATCTATTTCAAAGCCATGTTGACTTTTGCAACACATGAAATCAAAGTTGTGTTTCCGTTTTAAACTTTTTTCAATTCTCCATTGCAACATAATCAGTCGGACAGGTAGCATGAAATCTTAGTACAAAAGATTATTAAAACATGAAAGGAAATGATTTCACGAAAAATTATTTTGATGTCTCTTTTTTTAGCATTTAACAGTGCAAAAAATACCCGCAATAAAGAACACTTGGTATTTCATATTAACATACAAATGATTCATAGGAATGAAATATTCAACCAATTTGACATTTTTGGTCCAAAAACTATGTTTTCTTTGAAAAAAAATAAATAAAACAACATGTTTTATATGGAAATTGAAGCAAAGAAGTTACAATTTTGTATATAGAGCATTTTTTTCTATGGAAAAACATTTTATTTGAATGAATGAATGAATGAATGAATGAATGAATGAATGAATGAAAGAATGAATGAATGAATGAATGAATGAAGTTCTCATTTGTTTCATTCTATTTGTCATTACACATGCCGATATCGGCGTAAGGTTAAATGTAGGTTTCCTTGAAGATAATTGCTTTGATTTAGCTGAACTTATGCCATTTATTTGGTTCAGTATAGCAAGTTATAATCAAAGTTCTAACTTTTCATATCTTGAAATTCTGGAAACGGTCGACAGCAACGAAAACAAAAATAAAGTTAAAAATTGAAGACTTTTGGTTTTAACCAGTATGTAAACGTAATAAAAATGCAACACCATCCATGCCCCATAGCACCGGTTCAAGCGGTACACATCTTCTAAACTATACTAAGTATACGAATCAACGGTTCCACGGGACCAGGAAAGAAAAGAACAACGGACAGGTAAGTACTGAACAATTCATGTTTGCGTATAATAAATGTAGTGTCTATCTGATATTTTGATCTTTTCTGATCTTTGGGTGCATTTAAATAATCTTTAAAATCTGGTACAGTCTAAAAAAGCTTAATGAAGATATGGAATTGACTTTTGTCGTTAGATATATGAGGGTACGTTTTTTTACAATATGAGTTTAAGATTTTAAGGGCATTAAAATAATTTCAAAAATAACACTTTAAGACTATTATCATGCACTGTATCTGGTCTTATTTGATGGTTTACCAATAACCAGTGTAATTTCTTCGATGGACTTTCCCAGAGTCCATTTTGGAACTGTCTACAATCATACTTTTTAGATATCGAGATGAAACTTTTAAGTTGGTCAGCTAAAGTTTAGAGCCTGGAGAGCAAACTGGTGTTTATCTATACTGGTAACAAAGGCTAGTAACTTTCGGTCCCATTATTTGAAAGGTTAATGACAGTAATTTTCCCAAAAGTTTTTTTTTAAATGCTTTTGGCGTAGAATGTTTTGGGATGCATAAATTAAAACTAGAAAATACTATATAAAGTTCGTACATTTCCTAACAATTGTCAAAATGGTTTTAAACATATTTTGGGACTGAATGTAAGTTTAATTCTATAGACATATATGGATTATCCAGTGAAAGATAAAGTTACAAACTTGCAGTATTATAATATCGAGCCTTTACCCAATCATCACTTAGGTTTCGTTGCTGTACATGAATTTGGACATTGCATATGTATCAACGTTATTTAAACGTAAATTACTGATGAGACAAAAATCGGAAAAAAAATACCCTTCAGAAATAACATTTTTTTACTTTGACACAATATTACAGTTCGTATACCAACCAAAAGAAGATTAGATTATAATATTTTATAAAACTTTGAAATAGGAAATGAAATTACATTATAATTCAGTAAAGTTACACATTTTGCTATTTCCAAACTACAAATGGACATGTTTAATCATTCAAACTACGTTTTGATTTTCGTTTCTAGTAAAGCTACACATGATACGATCGAAACTTGTAAAAAGATTGATTTCAATAAAATCAAATCGATATCCTTATGGTCAAAACTGCACGTAGTTTTGTATAGGGTTGTATTTGATATTTGCACGCGTTAGTGACATTGGTTGTAGTGTTGTACGTTTCGCTGCTAGATTGAGTGTCTCCGGGCTATGGAATGCAGTATCCTGAGAGCTGCTCTGGTCGCCTGGACACAATGGAGAGCCTGACCGAAGATTGCCAAGGTGAGTGCGAGACACTTCACATTTATCAATTAACTCGGACATTTTCGTCAATTGGTTACCTAGCAAACGTCAAGTGTCGGAATATTGCCGCAAAACACTTCATTTTTACACTATTTAATTCATTTTTGGTGATTTTCTTTAAACAAGAAGGACGAATTACACAGATCTTTTCTGGATTTTTTTCTCAGAGGTAGTATTTTAATACCGTAAGTTTTTTTATGTATATAAAGGAGTAAAAGGAACCATTTTAAACCATATATTTTTCGATAGATTCGAGGAATATAATAGAATTAATTGATATATTAAAACCTATCTAAACTGTATGTATATTTTAAGCTATATTTTAACATACTTGTTTTGAAACGGCTGTTTTTTTTCTTATATACTTTTTACATTTTTATTACCTTAAGTATTGAAATTGAATCATTGAAAGTATCTTTGATAAAATTTCCCTTTTTTTACCTGGGAACATTTCATTCTTAAATCCATTTTTTGTTGATGTAAATCATAGAAAATATTTTTTTTCAAAATATGTAGAACAATAATAAGAAAAAATAATTGTTTTCTGCCACATTATTTAAAAAAATATGATATACGGAATAATAATTGATTGATTTTAGTTCATCATTTATATATCACCTTATTGTAAATAGTTTTTTTTAAACAGTTATTTATTTCATATAATACAAACATATACAATTATGATACAACAACATTATATAAGTTAAACTTTGAATGCGTTGTTATTTGTTGGAAAGTTTAACAAAATAAAAATATTTCTTTCTTTTACATCGCTAGTTTTAAGCTGTTTTGAGAACTACTTGTTGTTAGGTTTGTCGTGAAGCGCTGTGCCAGAGATTGAATGTCAGCATTGTATTTCCTGATCTGCGATCAGAAAATACAGTATTGAAAAGGAAGTGAAAGACTTATGTAGATTTCTTTCCTGTAAATTGTAAAAATAAAGCAAATTATAATGTAACAACACGTATATACAAGTACACTAGTTTGCAAAAAGTTGTTTTAACACATTAGGAAAAAATGAATATAATCTAATATCAATCATTTGTGAACCTTTAAATATAGTTAATTGTTTTCTATGTATTAAAATCTATTGAAATGAGAAATAAAATGCCCATTTCTTGCGGGAGACTTTAAAGTGACTTTAATATCCAGTGGGTAGAGCGTTCTTCATTGGTCTAGATATCTATATCTTTATTTGTATATGTATTAAAACACATATCTCATAATAGAAAGAGAATCATTTTTTATTTATGCTACATATTGAAACTTTAATATTGCCATCTTCAACAAAATATAGTAATCAAATAATAATAACTTTCCGTAAATAAATAGTTAACGTGACATTGTGTCGACGAGTTCAAATCAAAATAAGATTTCAACTCGTGACAGTTTTTGTTTATTCATGTATATATTTATACATAGAAACGACATATATAATGTTTATAGCTTAAACATCCAATAAATGAAATATATGTAAATAAAACGCCTACAGATTTTGCATATAGAGCATATAGCTAAATGTTTTGTATAAATCGTTGAAAAAAAAATGTTAAAAATATGACAACTTTTTTGTTGAGTTTCCAAATAATAACATTAAGAAGAAAATTTATTTCACTGGTATACACATGCAGTATCTTATAATACAATGTTATGTATTAAGAAAACAAATCAATTTAATTTTTTCTCCCAAAGCTTGAATAGAAAAGTTCTTCAAACAAATGCAAATAACATATCGTTGTGGTTACATGACAAATAAAATAAAGAAAAACATACAGATTATAGTACTAAACAGAAGAAGATCATTCTGATAAATATTCTAATATTTTAAAGTCTTTAGCCCTTAATACGTTGATATCTTAAATAGAATTGTCCAACTTCCAATCGTTAAGGTTTTACTGTGTTATAACTTGCTAGCTAATCTGTTTCCTTCCAAACGTAAGTGATGTTTTATGTTGCTTTTTACCAGAATTTATCTATTTTGTTTGTTTGTTTGTTTGTTTGTTTGTTTATTTATTTATTTATTTTTATTTATTTATTTATTTATTCATTTTATTATTTATTTATTTATTTACTTTAATTAATTAATTTATTTATTATTATTTATTTATTTCATGCTTTCCAGTGTTTTATTGTAATATATCAAATGGTTATTTTCTGATAAACCACTAGTGAAATTTATAAAATATAATTTATAAAATATAATTTCTTTTCAGCTAAATAAACGAAAGCTTAATTTCAAATGGCAGGCCATATCAATTAAAATTTATTCCTTATACAGATTTTCTTATATATCCATTTATTTGTTATAAACAAGAAAATAGGACATAAGAATCATAAATTTGAAATTTACTACATGTATTTAGATTATGATTATACAATTTTAGAATGTTCTGGTATTTTTCATTCATTCATTCATTCATTCATTCATTCATTCATTCATTCATTCATTCATTCATTCATTCATTCATTCATTCATTCATTCACTCATTCATTCATTCATTCAACTTGACTGGTTACCTAACTATAACATTGCCATGACAAGATAAGATCGTATGTTCGATTTCCCTTTTCTCTAGCAAAATTCAAAGTTGTACATTTTTGAGGGGATGGAGGCAAGGGGATACTGAAACTTGCAATGTATGACGTCTGTTAATGACTATATTTAAGCCGCACCACGACAAAACCAACATAATGGGTTTGCAACCAGCATGGATCCAGACCAGCCTGCGCATCCGCGATCAGGATCCATGCTGTTCGCTATCAGTTTCTCTACTTGTAATAGGGTTTGTAAGCGAACAGCATGGAGCATGGTCTGGATCCATGCTGGTCGCAAACGAATTATGTTGGTTTTGTCATGACGCGGCTCATATACAGGTAAACTTTGGTAAAGGATAATCACTTTCTAGCCTTATCCAACCAAATTATAAATTACTAAAACATTTTAAGGATTTGTCAATATATCGTCTATGTCAACGGTAATGTCGTTCAATAAACGAGTGCGTCAAAAATCGCAAAGGTCTTTTTTTTACGATTTAATGATTTAATATACCAATATTGTCCCGGTGCTTCAAGAATCAATCTCAGTGTAGGCTATTTAATTGAATTAAATGTACTCAAAATTTAAATTAATTTATATTTACATTTTCTTTATGCTTAACATACATAGAGTTGTTTAATTGATTGAATGAAATCAGGTGTGTTTTTTTTCTACATTCCTTTTCTTTTAATTACTATCAATTCCTTAATGTTTCAAAATCTAATTATTGTTCTCTATAAATGTTCTAAACAATTAAAACAAGGACATACTGGACCTTAAAAGTTAAAGTGCAGTGTGTATAGCATTACGGGACCGTTATAATAAATCAAATCTTCTTAACGCGTTATCATACAAAAACTGTTTTGATTATCTAAAAATGTAATACTTGGGTTTTTTTTCTTATTAGAATACAGCGTAAGCCACTTATATCAATTCAGCCAATCAAGATGCGTGTACCTTATTAAATATGCAATCAAATTATAGTAACATTTTGACGTCAATTTTAGATTTGGATCTGACCATAAATTACATTACATATTGTTTTGTGTAAGTATAATAACTTGTAAAAAACAGCTAATTTTGTAAATAGAATAAACAATTGCTATAGCAATGTGAAAGAAGAAGTAGTTATGGATTGGGTAATGGGGCGGGGCGAAATGGAGCACTTACGAATCATTTGTTGTGATTTTTGATACACCATTCAATTATTAATTATTAACTCATTTACAAATACAATTGCTTCGTTGTAACTCTTGCTTTATTAAATATTGTGATTTAAATAAGTGCGGCAAATGATAATGTGAACTGCAATAGTTGAAAAGACTGTAGGATATGGTCTTATTTACAAATTTTATAAAATAACAATAAGTAATGTTACAATGAAATATTTTCTTTTTCATACTGTAGACATCAAATTGCACACAGACATAGCATATATGCTTTGTGCAAATCTTCATGGCATATTAAGCTATAAGCTTTCTACTATTCCGACAGAATGACTAAATAGTATACGAGTATCTGTGATATTTTTCCGAACTTTGTATTTCTGCGTACTATTAATGATATATATGTACGATTATTTTAAGGCACATTTTGCCTTAGAACAAATAAATTTTTACGTCTTGAGAAAAGCTTAAAAGCAACAGATGAAAAAGAAGGTTCAGGTAATTGACCAAAAGTGATAGATACTATAAAAGTACACCAAAATTTAAAAGCTTTTGAGAAATAGAAATAAAAGCATTTCTGAGGCATAATGCGCCCTTCAACCAAATATTATGATTCAAGTCAACTGTAAATGGTTCAAATTGAAATAATATCAGAGAAGTTAGACATAACTAAAAATAAAAGTTTCTCCAGGAATGTAATTCATTCAGGTTCAAGATGCCCACTAGACATCATGCTTCCTTAAATACATTTACTTTTAGTATCATTTCAATTGCTTAGCTAGCAAACAAAATGGCATATCCTGATACTTTCGTCGCGCCAACATTTGTAGGAAAATAAAGTTTATGTAGCGCAACAGGCGACTGGTGGAGACACATTTATTTTATTTACCAACCAAATTTCCATATCTCTTCAACGACGTACAGCCTAATTAACATATCACCTGAGCGTGAACAATTTCCTACACCGTTTACAAATTACTATTTGATGACGTTTATTCGCACGAGCGACCGTTGCTAAGCAACCGGTATGGTAGGACTTGGCATGCCGTTTCTAATCCGCTATAAATTCAAATGAAATCTCTTAAAACCCAAATTTGATGATTACAAATGGAAGTAATTCTGTTACTGAAAGTTTTACGATGTCGACTAACCTGTTGCGACCTGTTGATATTTTATATCTTTTTTTATGTTGATATTTAATGTCTGATTTTTATACAGACAAAGTGCTATATAAAAAATAGTTAAGTGAAATTTTGACGAACAATGATCACGATTTTCTATGTATGCCCCTTTGCATTTCATAAAACTATTTCAACAACATTTATTCACAAAATTATGAATAAAGAACTAAAATGTCTCGTGTATCCATAAATATGAATATGAAATATTAATATATTTTAAATTCAAAGCAAAATGTTAAAGTGATAATATTCCCAAAATCTACAAACAACAGCTTGTCAAGAAAAAATGTTGAAATAAAATAGCATCAACATATGAAAATGGTAACAAATAAAGTTTTCAAATCAGTGAAAATACTGATAAAAGTTTGTATACTGACACTTTTGATAGTTGTATGAACAACAATGAAGAATCATGTCCTTAACCCATTACCCCATGAGCATTTTGTGAAAAATGGCTGTTTTCATTGAAAAGTCTCCCGTTACAAGTTCAAGTTGCTATAAAACTATAAAAACTGCTTCAATACTAATCAAACTTGGCACAAATGTTGACTGGACCATTGCCTTTGTAACAACATGCTCAGTCTGAAATTTCCTGTTACCATGGCAACTAGGGGCCATCTCAAAATTGCCAAAAATCACTATTTTGCGTTGATTTTTTCCATCAAAATTGATTTCAATGTGCTGCCACTTCTCAATGGATTGAGATAGAGTCAAAGGCTTTTCAGCATTGGTTACACGTTTCCTTATGATCGACCTGGGGCCATTTTTAGCCTCCCACAAGTCCAAAATTTTCTTGGCGATGAGGGGGACTCCGCCCCCCTTCAAACCCCCAAATAGAAGGGGGCACATCCCCCTTCTGGCAACCCCCTGATGTATCTTTTGGATGGGGGGCCGCGCCGAAAAAGTGGTCCATTTTTTTCAACAACATTTCTCAAACAAAAACAAGTGTTTGGGGGCCTAAATAAGGCATTTTGTCACCATTTGAGGAAGCAAAAAGGGGGGGGGGGGGAAAAAGGCGTAGAAAGGCGTATATATCTGGTAATGGGTTAAGAGCCCATCATACCCAGAAAATGTTTTTATTTTTATTTTTAAAAAGCTTTTTTAATTTCGGTGTTCTTTTATAATATCGAAAAGTTAATCATTGGCCAATAAAATGGACCATCTTTTTCATCTGTTGCTTTTTGCAATAAGTACAGTTGTAGTGAATTTGTATATATATTTTGTATGGAAGTCAAAATACTACTTTGTTTACATTTTGCGACAAATTATATCACAATTAACACGCATCTAGCATTCCCTCAATATTTTTACATTATAAAATTCATATTTGACCTTTATATAATAAAAATTTATTTGTTTCTAAGGCATAATGTGCCTTCAAAATAACATGAGATAAAAGAATATATATAATTTCATCATAGTAATTTAAAAAAAAACAAAAGCCAAATATAACAAATGCCAAGGACAAATTTCCAATCTGAAGAAAGGGCAAGCACGTGTTTTATCATGTTTTTGATAATGGATGTAGATGCTTATGAAGTAAAGAAAGCAGTGTTGAATGTGAAACAAAAAAAAATGTCACAAAGATATGGTAAAGTAAACAAAAGAAATCGTTTGTCTTTTATACAAATGCTTAATCACTTTAAACAGGGTCTTCATACAGAATTTTAAAGAGACCTAACTTAATCCGTAACCAAACAGCAATATATGTTTCAGCAAAATAACATATGGGTACAGTTTTAGAAGCTGTAACAGGACACCAAGACAATGCACTTTAATTAGATAAATGAAATAGATAACATTCTTGGAAACACTTTGGCTACTCGCGACACAAGTTCCAAATTGCAAATTTTACCAGTATGTCAAAGGCAAAAACAAAACAAAAAGGTCAAAATGGATCATTTCAATTGTGTGTTAAATGTTTGTGTGATTGTTTGTTGTGTTTTATTCTTTTTCACTTTTAATTTCTACTCATAAATTGAATCCTCTCAACGAGTATATCCGTAATGCAGGAAAAAAATTCAGACATGATTCATTTACGAAATAAAAAGTGCTTATTACTCTGGCAAATATACTGAGTATCAAACTCAATTAAGGATAATCGATGTTGGATTAATTGATATCAATGAAATACAAGGTCTTCAGAAATAGGGTACTGCCAGGTTGTCATTCTCATGAATGTTTTTAAAATGCGAACGTTCTCCCGGAAACATTTGTAACTAGGTTTAAAATTTAGTCAACAATAATTTGTCTCTTTTATTTGGTTCACTATAAAATCTTTGGTACTTTTACATACCGTGTTGTTGTTTCGGTTATATATTTCCACAGTATCTGCCTTATTTTCACATGACTTCGTTTCGAGGTTTACCTGTTATTAATGCACAATGTAGAAAAATACAGAAAACCGGAATCCCCAAAGAACGCCCACAACGACAAAATTAAAAATGTTGCAGGTTCGATTTGATTGAGCCTGTGTATGGACGTACTGGAATGTACAGATGTAATCATACGGTGGTTATCTTGGAACCTTCAACGTGACACGTCAGTGCCATTCCATGAAAAGCGGCGCACGGTCCCCAAGTAAAATAATGTGTGTGTCATCACCTAGAATATTTTGATATCTGCTGTACCGATTGCATATTTTAGAATTATGGAAAAGGGGAGATCCGTCGAAAGTTAAGAAGAATATAATGGATAAAATCGTAGACTCACTTTAATTGAATATGTTATAGATAGACAATGTTACAAGTGCAAGACATTTCATGCCCCTCCTGGCACCGGTTCATGCAGTATACTTAGTCTTTGTCAATATTTCAAGTTTCGTCTGTTCTTTTTGATTTCACTTTAAAAAAAAATATTACATTTTAAATTTATATTTTATCTTTAAAATTACATCCATTTTAAAGAAAAAATTTAAATATATGCTCAATATATAGTTAACCTCGTTTATATATATGTTTTGAAAATATCTGATGTTTTTAAAAAGGAATCTGAGGATTTTTATTTTACAATATTGGTAATATCTCTATTCTACCTTTATTGACAGAGCTGTCTTCTATTCTAGTTTTGTTTCTCAAAAACCGTTATTAATAAAGAGAGATAAACCTATTGTTTTTCTTTCTTTTTTCTTCTTCTTCTATATAATGCATTTAAAAAACTTTTTTAAAAGCTTGTGTAAAAAATATTTAAATATTTTTTGTCTAAGTTGCTAACAGTAAATTGTTCATGGTTTATATACTTGTACATTGTATACTTATGATTTTCTTTATACAGACTGGCTAGAGCATTGTCTTTCTAATGACCAAAAATCCGAATGCAATGACGTCAGCGATGACATCGAAAGTAGTTACCTTGGTAACGATTCACCAGAGGAACGAAAAGGTAACTTATAGTTTCGTTATCAAGTAATATGAATCGTTATCAAGTTATTTGCCTAGATGGTAGACGGTTACTGTTTGTTTGTATCACAAAAATGTCGATGACTTCTAATCCAGTTACCTCTCTGGCATGGGTTCGATCCCCGGGAGATGCTTTGGTAGTTTAGCGCGGAGGAAGGTAGTCTAGTACTAGTGTAACTCTCCAGGAATGATGGTTAGGAAACTACCCGCCTATATGACTGAAATACTGTTGGGAAAAGGCGTAAAATGAAACAAACAAGCAAACAAAATCAAAAAAGTTATATATTGTCTGTCTTCTGGATTCAACCCTCACCACGTACTTGTCCACCTATCAGCCTGAACAAAAAATTTAATCTTTCTACGGACAATTTCAAATCTTTTACTGACTGAATTAGTGAATAGTGAACTGTACAAACCATAATGAGACAAACAAGCCTTAGGGTTGAGTGTTAAGTTATATTAGAACTTTATGCAGTACTTTGTGTTCCTCTTTCATTTTATGGTCATATTAATTGATTTCATGAGATAACTGAAAAGGTTCAAATCAAGTTATATTAATGTGTATTCCTACGCAAATACGTTCATCTGAACCAAACCTACAACTCATTTATTAGACCTTACATTGTTAAAAACTTAAAACTTTGAAATTAATAGGGTTTTTCTTCCAAATTTTTAAGGGAACATACAGGTGAAATCACGTCGAAACACTCAACCCAAAACTTAAATGGTAAATTTTCAATTTTACTATCTTTAAAAACTTGGGCATTTATAGCATATGAAATTAAAAAGGGTTTTTAATTTTTAATCATTAGAAACTTTTATTAATATCTTTGGCGTCTTTTAAAAATTTTAATTTTGTCGCCCCTTTTTTTATTCTTTTTTAAAATTTAAGGACTTTTAATTGTCGGGGAATTTTCAAAAAGGTCAGCATAACCCAAACTACCAATTTACTTTTGTTTTCAATCTTTTACTAACATCAGAGGGTTTTTCAATTTATAATTTCAGAGCTGTATTTTAACCCTCTGGTGCCACCACAAAAAGAAGACAGTGCTATCTGCTTATGCCTAAGTCACCATTCAGGATTTTACTGCCGTCTTTGATTAGGACCATTCCGGGGCCCGACATTAAAATGTGTCAAAAGTCTGATCAAGATCCTGTGATTCGTGGCTGGAAATCAAATTTTATTAAAATTTGTAAAAAACATTTATTTAATCACGAACAACAATCAGATATTGTTCAGGAGGCCGTCCTGATCCAGCCGTTTCCAGCAGAATCGTCCGATTATCCCGTTCTCAATCCAATTCTGATCCGATTTGTATCTTTGTCATGGTAAAAAACGACCAAATATGTCCCGACCACGTCCCGAATTCTCCGGAATGCGATCCGACAGAGATCTAGACAGTGACGCAGACAATGGAACCGACCTCTGACGGAAAGACATCCCGTTAGAAAAGCCGTTTCACGTGATAGTCCCTAGCTATGGTAGGTAGAGACTCCGGTATTTTTAGGTACTTTACACGCAACGTGCTTCCGTTCAATGTACCGCAGACATGTGGGAAGTTCCATCTGCCGGAGAAATTCAAGCGATTTCCTTCCATCCGCTGGTAGTGGGGACGTTACCCCCTTCAGGACTCATCAATGAGGTTAGACTAACAAACATTTACTGGGAAACTTGGGAAACCCCGAAATGCCACTTTATACTGCAAATTCGCGGATGCCGATCCTCAGGGCAGGCAAACTTTTTCCGGATCAAGGTTTTGCCTCAAGGATTTTTTTTATGCGGGGCATCCGACCAGCACTTATCTAATTTTTAGGGCAGCCTCATGATTTATGAAAGCTTTGGGTTTTCTTTTTCTCAGCCCCTTAATGTTATACGGCAGCTGTCCCTTTGTATATCCAGGCTTGCCCCAGTATCTTCTATTTTCTACCGGGGTCGCAGTGCCCTTCTGTTCAAATAATAATTGGCAAACAGAAGGTCTTCTTCTCCTTCTTCCATTTCAATGGGAGCAACCTCCTGCAGAGTTTCCGTCTACGAGCAGCATTCATGGTGGACCGGTCAAAGTACTGTCAATGAATGACACACATGCACGCGTTATACGTGAGCAGCTCAGCCGAATCTGGAAATCCACGCATCTGGAATCCTACAACTGTCGCAATATTCGGGATGATCGGGGCACTGCTAGAACGCAATTCTATTACAGTCTGCTGTACCGCATTGCACACGCCTTTTTCTGGACTCAGTCGTATCGTGTTCAGTAATTGTGGTGACTCTGACGTGGGCATTATTGCAGAATTTCGTATTAATCACAGAACTGTTCCGGGACGGATTCGGCAAAGACGGTTCGCATTCGGCAAGATCTGGGCGCAATCTGGACTCAATCGGCAAGAAACGGCAATGCAAAATTTCTCCCGTTCCACAGGACACTGACCAGACAACACAGGACATTGTTACGATTTTGATCCGATACAGGAGAATCTGTCACGACATAGTCACGATTGTATTGTGAGTTTCCCGAATGTTACGGGACGCACCTTACTGTCGGGAGTGCTTGACCGACCTCTCCGGACCATTTCCGATCCGTAGGACTCTGTTACGAACATATACGACTGCGTTCAGACAATGATTGGACATTCCAGATCATTGAGGATAGTAATCCGACTTTTTCGCTTTTCATGTCGTAGCGCTGTCTGATCTCAAACGGGAGCCATAATTGGCACTGTGTGAACACCGCATTAGAGCCGAATTAGAATCAGCTTGCACTTATTCATGTAAGCTCAAAAAGTGGTCGAGGTTCTGTACAATCGGCCTGTCAAATATTGTATTTTTGATATTGTAATTTCTTATAAAAAATCACAAAACCAACATAGTGCGTTTGCGACCAGCATGGATCGAGATCAGCCTGAGCATCCACACAGTCTGGTCAGGGTCCATGCTTATCGCTGTCGGTTTCTATACTTGTAATAAAGTTTGTAAGTGAACATCATTGATGCGCATTCTGGTCTGGATCCATGTTGGTCGCAAACGCACAATGTTGGTTTTGTCATCGCGCGGCTCACATGATTGCTCTCCATGTATAGGTTAGAAGAGAATTACGAGATAGCGGAAGGTGTATGTATACCACGGAGTACACTATATGTTCATTACTTGGATTATTGCGAGAAGCATGATACCCAGCCTGTCAACGCTGCCAGTTTTGGAAAGGTAATTCTAAAGTATTTTTTCCTAAGACGTTTTGCACAATAGTTGCATTTGATATATCTGATATTACTGAGACTAATATACACTCGGGATTAGAATTTGGTACTATTTCTCTAAGTTAGGGATAAAAGTTTTGAAAAGAAAAGTTTTTGCGTGTTCATTAAAATCTGGTAAAGTTATGGTCCCTCGAACAATATTTTATGAAAATTTAATGAAATATAGTGTAATAGTGCAACATCTTTCACAGGCGTTTTTCAATTTACAGCACTAACATAAAATACTTACTTTGAAGTATTACCAAGAC
This sequence comes from Ruditapes philippinarum, assembly GCF_026571515.1. NCBI lineage: Eukaryota > Metazoa > Mollusca > Bivalvia > Venerida > Veneridae > Ruditapes > Ruditapes philippinarum. The sequence continues at coordinate 175,841 of NW_026865856.1, forward strand.
TCCAGAACAGGTCTATGAACTGTAAATTATAGTTGTCCTGATGAAGAGCAACTTTACTCGAATATTAAGATTATCTAGTTGATTTAAACATATCTATTTAAGCAGTGTCTTGCAACTTATATTCATCACTTTCGAGTCCGCTACCTAGAACCAACCTATACTGCTGTCATATGAAGAATCATGGTCGTGACCCGATTAGGGCTCGAACCCATGATCCCTGGGTTTAGAGGCACATTAACCACTAAGCCATCGCTCCCTTAAGCCATCTTGTATACTGATAAAGATATTTTTATTAATCATCTTTTCTCTTAATTATCTTTCCTGACTTTTGATTACCTTTTCTTACTCTTCTAATTATCTTTTCTTTTAATTATCTTTTCTGACGATTAATTGTCTTTCTGACTATTAATTATATATCGATTCTTCTATTTATCTTTTCTTTTAATTTATCTTTTCCTAACTCTTATTATTTCTACTGATTATACATGTATATTGTTTTCAGAAGACAAATTTATTTTTATATTTGCATTAACGTATTGTAGATCATAAGGCAGCAGTTCCCTCAGCTGACAACTAGACGCTTGGGCACTCGGGGTCAGTCAAAGTAGGTAAACGCTTAGGCACTCGGGGTCAGTCAAAAGTAAATACTTTGGCACTAGGGGTCAATCAAATTAAGTAAACATTTATAACTTGGATCAAACAAAGAAATCAAAAAGCTCTAAGCGGCACTTGGAGTCTGCCAAATTACGTAAACTCTTAGAATTTGGGTTAAACAAAGTAATAATACCTTGAGTAAACGGAATCATTGAAAGTGAAATGTTTGTGATTTGTTTTGTAATTCTATAACCTTTATTTTATTATTTTCTATACTTACTGATGGCAAGTAAGGTAATATCTAAATTACTTGAGCTTAACCGATAAAGATATACATTTCAATAATAAGTTTATGATAGTAATAGAAAGTAGAATAATGAAAAAATAAATAGATATAATACTATAGAATGTATAGCAGAGATAATGAAATATGCCTCAACTAATTTTAAATAGAAAACATAATTGCACTAACTGCAAAAGAACAAGTATATTAACGATCTACTTAACTTTATATGAGCCGCATGACAAAACCAACATAATGGGTTTGCGACCTGCATCCGCGCAGTCTGATCAGGGCTTACAAACCCTATTTCAAGTAGAGAAACTGACAGCGCGGATGCGCAGGCTGGTCTGAAGCCATGCTGATCGCAAACCCACTATGTTGGTTTTGTCATGACGCGGCTCATATGATGTTTATTTAATTAGCATACTTTCCCTTCTAGGTATCACTATTATGGCATAGGTGTGAGAGAAACATCTAAATATTATGAAGTGGGATTTTCGGCAAAAGGTGTGCAGAGGTAAGTCAATATCAAACCTCATGTATGTGATGTAATTGATTTAAACGCTGCTTCTGAACCGTAACCTACATTTATTATATCTATTATTATCATTATTATTATTATTATTATTATTATTATTATTACTATTACTATTATAATAATAATTATTATTATTAATGACGCCTGTGACTGTTGCTGATAGCCGGTGTGGTACGGCATGAAATATTGAAAGTATCCACTTCAAATGCTTCTATGTTTTTGTTTGATACATGTGCCCATATATATAATTTGATACGTGCACTCAAAGTTTAAAACACAAATAAAGCTGATTATTAAAACAATACTTGTCTGGAGGTTAGTAGTTTTGTACTTGTCAGAATCACCCCTATTCAATGCACTTTATATATCACAAAAATATGTATGTCTCAAATTAAATATTTGCTTATCCCCAGAGTCTTTGTATTTCAAATACCCCGTTAACACGAACAAAATTGCAAACAATCAAATTAATAGTCAAAATACAATGCAGATATACTATATATTATTTTTAGTTATGATTATGTAATATAAATATAATTATTCATATTTAGCAAGACTCATAGCGATATTCACCTGTGATCTTTGAAAAATCATAATAGCTATTTTTCAATATTTACAGTTCTGCTGATGGTAAAAAAGACACAACAAAACAGGTAAGCGTACAGAAATTATCATCTTTATCATCTTAAGTGCTTTTTTTGTAGTTTTGGTAAATGATTTCAATTTAACTGAATATTGGTGTAAGCTTAACACATAGTGTCTCAATTTCGGTATACTGTCTAGCTTACGTGGTACACTATATATAATATGCATCCTTACAATTACTTGTTCAACACATGAACATTTACAAACGAAGTATAGATATGCAAATTTCATTGTAGTTTGTTTTAACCTTTGTTTTTAATTTCGAATGATTTACAGATTAAAGATCTTTTCTTTGTTTCAGATAATTGCATACTCACCGCGTTCTAAGTTAGGAACTTTACTTCCGGACTTTCCGGATATAAAAGACATCAAACTTCCCCCAAATGTTGCCGAGGATAAGGTGGGTAAAACATTAAACGTTTATAAAAAAAAGAGTTAAAATAGAGCTGCACGTTGCAAACAATCACCCAATGTTCCGTTTAATTCATGCAATTCATGCTTTGAAAAACTTGCTATTACTTGTATATTTGATGCCAAAACTTTAGTTTCTATTTTAAAACCTTCATTTATTTATCAATTCATTCAAATATCAATTCATTCACTCATTCGTACGTTCGTTCGTTCATTTATTTTGTTTATTTATTTATTTAATTATTTATCTATTTATTATTTATTTATTTATTTATTTATTTATTTATTTATTTTCTATATAAAGTCTACAGCACATGTACATTGAGATGTTATAATTGATCATGTAGTTATATATTATGGAAGCAGCATAATTTTACTGTTTATACATAAAAAAAATAAGATAAAGCTTTTTACCCTATTATATTTCTAATGAATTTTTTGTATTTGATTACAATTTTAAGCTCATTTTTCGTAATTTGTTCGAAGATTATCAATATCGTGTGATTCAATGTATTATCTTATAGAACAAAATACCCTTCCTCCTTAATCGCTTGAAAGTTTCAAAATGTGTTAGAAGTAAACGGGTATTTTAAATTGTTTCAAATTATTTTACAGGTTTTAACATTTCTGATGATGTACAGAACACATTGTCAAAGGATACTAGACACTGTGATACGTGCAAATTTTGATGAGGTAATTGTGATGTATTAATATCTAATTTAATTAATGAATATCTTGTTTGATAAATTTCTTATTTCATATATAAAAATCTAACTTTATAAGTGAATACATGTATATAGTTTTCTTATTATATAATTTCATAGATAAATATATATAATTTCATAAATAAATATCTAATTTCATTGATAAATATATAGTTTAAAATTTGTAATAACATACATAATTTCATAAATACCTAATGTGCTTTTAGTCTTTTTATGTAGTTCATAAAAAGAATATGAAACCCGTTTCATTGATTTATTCTTCCAAATAATTATGTTTAAAGCATGAAAAAAATATTCTTGTAAAATATCCGAAAATCCAGTTAGTTTTATTTAGCAGCACTTATACAATGTATGTTAGTGACGGATCGTATTGATAAGATATACTATAAAATAGCCAAGTATATTATACTCGTTGTAAGTTATGATACATAAACTTTGTTGCACACGATTGACCTGTTACACGAAATTACTATTACTGTTCTGATAAATTCCATATTGCATGTTATTTGACATAGATATGGTATATAATTTTTATTCTACTTTCTTTTTGTCGAACATTTGTCCAAAGGTGTGGTTGCAAACATATACTTATTGTACCGCTGTTCTGATTTTCATTTGTATATACATTTGTATTTCTATATGCTGAGCAGTTTCTCATATTTCTAGGCTTAAACATAGTTAAACTGTTGGTTATATATAAATATCAGTCTTTAACAGCCCGTGTAAAGTTCAATTGCTATGCAATACAACATTTTATTATTATACTTGATATCATACATCATATTTCAGGTACAAAGTTTTTTACTGCATTTCTGGCAAGGCATGCCAACTCACATTAAATCTATTCTGGAAAGCAAGATACTGGTCACGTTGGTTGGAGTGTGTGATTCGATACTCTACAGGGCTATTGCCAACGTCCTGATGCCGACCGTGTTGCAGCCTTTACCCGAAAGGTAAGCCTTTAAATAGATGACAGGAGGTGTGTGTGTGGTAGCTGTAAATATTTGATATTCAAAGGTTTTGAATATACACGTTTTAAAAAGTTTGAATTTTTGTCAGGTAAAATTTTGAATATACATGTATTAAAGGAATAGTGAAACAAAGTTGCACATTTAGCTTACCTTTGAAATGCATTTAAATGTTACATGAAATGATTAATCCGAAAAATTAACTGCTTTATATAAGAAGTAAACACATTTTCAGTGTGATTTCAAACTTATTTTTATGATAACAATTGTAACAAAAAGAAACATCTCTGTACTTTTCATAACAAAATTTTAAACATTACATTGACGGTGTTATTTTGATATTGCAGTTTAACTCAGGTTATTCGGAACTTCTCGGTTCAGCTTGATGACTGGCTACGCCAAGCTTTAGATTCTCTCCCAGACAGTTTACAAAGAGTGAAATTTGATCGTAAGTCTCAACTTAACATTATTATTTAATTTAATCCTATACCATTTGACTTGTTTTGGCTATTCCATTTTGACCACCCGTATAGTCTGACCACCCGTACTGTCTAACCAGTCTCTATACTGTTGGCTTTATAACTTAAAATTTCTTAATTAGAATCTATATACCCACATGATAATGGGCACTTCTATAGAATGGCAGCTAGTTTATTCAATTTAAGAAATTCAATAAGTGAAGGGTAAACTACTTGACACATCCATGGCTAGTATTCTTAAAGATGTTGACTTTTGTATCGGATGCGTTCTTTGTCCGTCGCTCTTCTTTTGCTAATTTTTGTTTTATATCCTACAAGAAATTTTGTTTTTAATACTGATTTATTTCGTACCACTTGCAACCTGGTATACAGCCAAACTTCGTTTGCTCGAACTCGGGGGACCGTGCAAATTTGTTCGAGAGATTGGTTGTACGAACCTACTCAGGTATTATTGCTATTAATACTCAATTGATTTTTCTAGTCGCAAGGCGATTTTCACAGGTTCTAAAGAGGCAGACGTCACTAAACCATTTATGCCAGGCGGCAAGAACGGTGATAAATTCGGCGGAAATTACGTCACAGATGCTAGACGATTGGTTCAACGTGGATCTCAACAGCATAATCAAACAGACGCTTTATACTACCGAGAGTAGTAACAGTATTGACAATATCGTTATTGTCAAACGTAAGACCTTCTTATTATGACAAAGGATATATAATGCCAAAATAGTTTAAGTCTTAATCTACCGGAACCGGAAGTAACCACTAGTATAAAGCCAGACATCCGTGCAGTCTGACCAGGCTCAATACTGTTGGTATCTTATGTTTTGTATTTTGATGTTGAAATCATTTAAACTTTGAATAACATATTCTAAATCCATAGTTGCACATTTCATTACGCACATTCAGAAGGTTAAAATATTTGAGGCAATTCTTAAAAACTCTTATATATAATTCTGTCAAGATTCGCCCAATGTGATTCAAATCTTTGTGTCGTTTATGTTATGTTGAGCTTATTTCAGATAAAATATATGCTTCTGATAGTTTTATTTCGCATGCCATATTTCCTTACTTTACAGCATACCATATCATTTGATATTTCCTTCTTTGCGTTATAAGACTTTGCATTTATAAAGCAATCTCTTTTTTAATTTATCAATATTAAGTTCCCTTTACATATATGAAATACATTGTTTGGTGTATGTTATTAATTTCGTACCATCAAATTTGTTTTTCGAGTCGTTGTCTTCATAACACTTGTCCCTCGAAGCTATGGGTTCTAATCCCGACAAGGTCTTTTGATTCTTTCGCGTGAGAGAGCTAGCTACAGAAAGTCGGTGATTTTACACAGATGCCCGTTCGTGCCTGAAATAATGCATGATGGGGGCACCTGAGCTCTTATGACCTTATTAGTGTAGAATCGACGTTATTACTGAAACCCAACCAACCAAAAATAATATGTCAATTTTCCCTTATGTAAGACTACAGATTTTCATTGCAATGTTAATTATCATTTTTATACAAATATAACTTATCTATATCAAATTATTCACAAAATAAGTCAAACATTTTTTTTTATTTTTCAGTCGCTCGAGATTTTGAAATTTTACTAGAAGAACAGGCTCCATTAGAATCCTATATTGAATGGCTGGACGGAATGATTGAACAATGTGTGTCGAAGGTAACAGAAATGTGTTACACATGTCCTACTTAGTGAAAACTTAAACGCTGTTTCTTTTTTCTATGATATGTTTTTATATTGTTAATTTATTCAAATAACTAAATTATTGTGATGAATGAGAAAGTATATTTATAAAAACAAGAAATATTGTCCCGAGGGCAGTCCAGTTATTTAGTTTTGAACCAATACTAATTAAGTACTAGTACTTTATTCTAAATATCCATCAGGTACATAGCTGTTTTATCTAAATTAAGCACGATAGATATATTAGCTTTGCAATTCACCATAACGAATCGTTATAAAATGTATGTACTATACAAAAAACTAGCTGTAGCGATCACACAAAATGTGTCAAATAAAAGAAGTGAAAACCTTAGAATAACGCCGATTCTTTAAGAATGAGTAGAGTGTCTGCTACAGTCTGATTTGCGATTATATTCTGTGTCGTAAGAAAGCATTTCTCAGAGTAAGTATATCAGACATGCTTATTTCTTAAATGTTTTTCACATAAAATAATTTATTCATCTCCAGTAATTTGAGCTCAAATGGAACTTATACATCATTTATTTATCAAGGTTTAGAAATGTTATCTTCATAATTCTAGTTTGTGTTTCAAACATATACTTACCGTAAAAGAGCGATACTATACAATTATAGACTAGTGAGCTATTGAATATGATGTGATATTCACCGGTAAATGTCATTTTGGCCTATGCGTTCTGTTGACTATTGTTTAAACTTCTGAGATAGTAACTTTTAAAATATCGGCCTAAAGAGAAGAGTTTTATTTGTTAAATGAATTTTTTTTGCACAAATGTCTGTAAAATGAGATAATACGGTGTTGTTTTAGAAATGCAGACAGAAGGGTGAGGCAACACCTCGGGTAGCCAGACAGTTCTTGTTGATGTGGAGTTGTGTCGGAACACGTGTTATACGGGACATGACATTACACAGTGCACCAAGCTTCGGTATATGAAACAAACAAATGATATAAAGCATGGAATTAATAACATAAAAATAACATATCATTTTTACGCAAGAGCAAAATAATGGCAAAATATCATTAAAACTAAATATATGTGGCTTTGCAATGATATATATACAACTATATATTCTTATCAAAGGTCCATTATGTCTTATAATTGCTATAAGTTTTTTTTTCTAAAATGTCAATCTTTGGTATCTTGTCACAATTTCAAGAAAATACTCATTTGCATAATATACATAAATTATATTTTGCTTTTGTTTTGCTTTGCAACTGGTATATTTCTTGTATTGAACTCAAAATACTACTTTGTTTAAATTTGGCCACCTTTAACTATCACTATATGTTTAGCGCTACTTTTTTCAGTTGTTGATTTTTTAATATACTCTTATTCCATAACTGAAACATTATCAAACACAAGTTTGGCAGTTCAAAAATATGTATTTTTGACGCATAATCAAATGCTTGATAATTATTACACAATTGTGAAATATTTTAATCTCTCACGCAGTTGTATAATAGTATTTATCTCTCTCTTTATAAAATACTTGACAATTATTTGAAATCTCAAATTTTGTAGATTGATGCAAATTTAAATTACATTTCATTTATTTATTATTATTGTAAATTATACTGTAGTAGCGTTTTGGATTGTGGACGCCTGTAAAATTTTGGTGGTTTACTGTTAACCTAGTGCCTGTTAATTAATAATTCAGTAAAGCTTTAATTCTTTATGATATATATAATTGATATAATTGTCAGGTTCGTTCCATTTGTTACATTTGATGTTTGATGAATATGTGCTGTACATGGTAGAAGATATTCACAATCATGACAAAGCTAATGATTTGTTACGAGCTGTTAAAGGAGAAATATCTATGGGTAAATGATATATTAATGTTGTTAATTGTTCAATCAGTAATTGATTAGTTTGATTTCGTCTTTGTTTTCAATAATCTGAGATTCGTCAGCTTCTTCTATGGCGTCTGTTTCCAGCTAAAATGTATTCGTTTGACAGGAAGCCATAACTGTAACTCAGTTTGCTTAAAGATTACTTTTCAAACAATTTTGCCAATTAATAAATTTATTTTTAACAATGAACTTATGTATGCAGATTCTGAAGAACGCAGTACAAAATTTATTTTCATATTAATAGCAATATTGAAAGTGCTTAGCGTACCAATATGTCTATTTTACGATTCAGATATCTTAGACGATCTTCTCATCTCGCCACAGCAGTCTTGCAAAAGCAGCGTCTTGGGAGATGTCATGGACACACAACGAACAACAGTTATACGGGGACCTGAATCACCATATGCAAATACAGGTTACGTGTCGGACTAGTAATCTAAATATTGCTGGCCGCGTGGGGTCGAACCCAATCAGGGTCCGGCCAAGTCGGTTTTTACTCCTTAAGCAAGAAACTTTTCATTCATTGTTTAGTACTGGTTGAGATTCCAGGAACGGATTCGAAACTGTTAAATAAGCTGACAGCTTCCAACACAATCGAAGTAAAATGATTTTGTAAATATTGTAATCCTCAACAAAGCTTGATCGGATAATTCAAGAGTCATGTAGGAACATATCAAATTTTGGCCAAATTTCAATAAATTTCAAATTGTAATAAATCTAGAAAAGCATCATTCTTTCAGTATAAAACTGTAGCAGGATTATATGACAACATTTTGAGATGTTTTATCTTTACAATACCATGAACATTTCATTTTTACCTCACATATAGTAACATGAAAACAACACATACAAAGTGCAACTTGATGACAAGTTCATTCGTTCGTATGAAATTAAAGATATATTATTGCATCAACGCGTTTTATAGAGCTTTGTGATTATTAACTGATTAGATTGAATATAGATATAGGTTAAATTTTACATGTATATCTTCTTGATTTTTAGATATGGAAGAGAGTCCGGCTTACTATTCCCAGAATGACACTATGTGTTTTCAACAACCTGTTATGTGTACAAATCAGAGATTATTAAGGTATGTCCGCTGAAGGGAAGAGCCATTGAGAGAGCACAAAAACACAATAGAAGCTAAAAATTAATAAAACCATAAAAACTTTTCAGTAGTTCGAATTCAGTCCAAGATTGCACATGCAAACATTATGGTTAAATTTATGTGCAATAAATTAAAAAATAGACATGTATATGTTTTCCTCAAAAGTCAACATTACATATAAACTTTAATACTTTGTTATTAATAATGTCCTGCATACATATCAAAACACACACACTAGTGTTGACTTTTTCTAGTTTTTCAGTTATCTTCAGCTTCTGTCTTGTTTTCTCATTCCGGCTGTCTACCTGTTGGCAGTTAGATTCAATTTCTTTATCTTTTGATAATTCAAGTAAAAGCTTGATATTTTGTTCATCATTACACACTGTTATAAAGGGACTCAAAAGAGGATTTTCGACATAAAGGGACTGGAACTATTTTTTCAGGAATTGTGTACCATTTGTATAAGGTCTAATAACTTTTTGTGCAAATTTTCAGATCATTCTCTTATTTCATTTTCCCAGAATAACCATTTTTATTGTGCAAAAAGACCAAGAAAAGTTGAGTGTTGAAAAGCTTTTCATTTAGATGGAGTTTAAGTTAGCTATGTGTATATCTTTTTGTTCTCCATTTTACGTCCATCACATGATCTATGTTAACAAATTCAAATTTAGTGTAGTTGCTCTCAGTAGTGCTCCTATAAAACAAAGCCTCCATTCTTATTACAATACTCATTTGTATAACAGTTTTATCATTACCATTTACAAAACAGTTTCTCATTTTTTCAGTCCACCTGGACCCCCATTGAATCAATCTCTTCCGTTTGGAAATGCTTATTCATCACCTTGTCGACAAAGAGGTAACTCATATTACGGACTTTATTCGTCACATTTACCGGAAGTAATTCCAACCAATAATTCCGCGGCTAATTCTTACGACTGTAGTGATTGGTCAACAGTCGGGCAATTAGGATCACACGGATCAACAAACATGGCGGCAGGAAGCAAAAGTCTTACAGATTCAGTTGTTGCTATGAAACAAAGTAATACAATGGATATACAGACTGTTCAACTTCAAACAGAACCGCGAATCAACACCAGTCAATATTATAGTGGGTTTTGTACTGAGCAAACAGGTGTTAAGAGGTGTTTAACTGGAAATCAAACCTATAATAGAAGATGCTTAGAAGATGAAAGTATTAGACCAAATATGGCGGACATGTACTATCATCACGTGACAAATTTATTGTGATTTTTCGACCTACCATACATGTTAGTAAGTGCGAGTAATGATTTTCTAGGACGTATGGCTTGGTATTTGGTATTGATTGTAGTTCAATAGAAAGATGTTTTCGTTATATCTCGTTTATTTATTTGTACATTATCTTGACAAAATAAATATATAATAAAACATGTATTATAACTCTTGTTAACAATAAACAATGACACTACGACAAATTCATTAAAAACAGCTGTACTTAACAAACTCCTTTTGTACTCAGATATACATACATATAACTACAACTTGTAGTTCAGTTTAAAATGGCACTCTAATTAGCTTCTGAAGAAAACAAAAAGACCTCAACATTCGTTCAATTTATACAAGTCTCTGCTTAATTATATCGCATAAGAGCGAAACTAATGATAAAATATAAATTTATAATGTTATAAACACAATATTTAAGATAAAAAAGAAAAATATCCAATAAACGAGCTGAAAAAAAACTACAACTACAACAACAACCAATAAAATTAATAATAATAAGCAATAATCAAAGTATTGCTGGCACTAGAAAAGTCCACTACAAGTTTGAACACCACAAGATATTTTAGATTTTATGAAACTGTTCAGGTGTTATCTGTAACATCGTGCGTTAAGTTTCCTTGCCTAATAATAAAATTATGTTTATCTTGGGGTTGGAACCCCATATGGATCTCAAAATAAAAAAATATGTGAATTTTCGCTCATCCAGATATGCGCAATAACTCGATATGTGAAGGAGAAAATAGGTCAATCTCAGGGTAATTTTTCAATTTTTTTAACATTTATATAAAATTCAACGATTTTTTAAAGTTTTCGTGGAGATATTCTTTCCTTCCCGGTTCTGGTGTGCACAAAACATGAAATGCATATAACGAAAATGTCGCTAGCCCTGTGTGATAGCTCTAACACTAAGAGTTCCTACACTGTGAAAGACCTTTATCACTGTGCAATAGCTTAAATAATGTGCAACAGCTCAAGCACCTAGCTAGATCCCAAAAAGTGTGGTTAAAAGCTTTAGCACCTGTGTGATAGTTCAATGATTTACAGTAGCTAAAACACTCCGCAATCGCTCTAAAACTTTGCGAAAGTTCTTTCAGTGTGTAAGAGCTCTCTTGCTGTAGAAGCAGTAGCTCAAGTTCTAACACTGTGACATAGATCTTACACTGAGTTATAACATATTAAGTAAAGCAATATTCTAGTCATAAAATAAGTAACATACATGCACGTCATTTATTATAGTTTTACAAAGAAATAATTCCGTGTGCCTATTCACGTGGGGGGTCACGTGACTTTGTATAGTAATATAAACGAGTAATGGCGACTTCTGAGGTCCTAAACGTGTCCTCATGTCACACTAGACCTGGCCTATCATATGCACGGTCTCGTGTGACTTACTAAAGCTGCATTTGCAATTTTCACATAATTCAAACAATGTTCTCGAAAAGCCTAAAACATAGAACAATGCACTTTTTATATTTAAAGAAAATTACCGTGCATATAATGGGTCAAGTCTAGTTTTGATATAGAAAACGTTTCTCACCTGTAATTAAAAAATAATAATGAACTTACCGAGGCCCAGAAGTCGCTATTACTCGTTTGTATTACTAAACAAAGTCAAGTGACCCCCTCCCCCTTCCCTTCCGCTATAGTCTCAATAATTTATTGCGAATCTCTGTTCTATTGCATTCCCACTCGTCTTTAACACAGAATTCTGGAATCTACAAAAAATACAGAATTTTTTTTTTTAGTAGATTTCAATTCAAGTGGCTGTACAAACAAGTCAGAAAGACTTTAATCTTAGAAATAACTTATTCATTTTCGTGTAATATAACATTTCTGTTATGTGGCGAAGTCTATCTTATAAAACATAGCTGAATCCAACTATTCAAAGTGAATAATTGAATCCTTATCATACTTTTTACAATATAAAGAAAAACAATAGTGCTTACAAAAGTTAAGTAGTATATGTACAATACTTTCAAAACGTTATTGGCCGTAGTGAAAGATGATAAATTTCTCGTAGTGTAAACTAAATTAAGGAGAAGCATGGTATTTTGAGAACTCACATAAACTTATCCTAGCATTATACGACATATTTTAGTCTGAAAATTGATTTCTACTTATAGGAATCAAATTTGTATGTATACTTACATCAAAAAAATGTTTTGGACATTTTTTCCATTGGTAATATATCTCGTTCCATTTGTCAAAGAGATTTAACTTCACATACATGTAATCAAATTTAAGTGTCACTGAAAAGGAAGTATTTGGAGGTAAGTAAAGTATTGATATAACGCGATTTGATATTCCAATTCAGACTCACATTTTTACCAAAGGCCACCGTCAAAATAAAAAATTCGAAGGAAGATATTGCAGTAAAGATTTCTACAAGAAACATCAATTTCTTGTACAAAATATAATGAAATTTTCAAATTTGACATTGGCAGTCAAGGTCGTTTATAGATCAAGGTCACACTTTATTCAACAAGTCAGTGTTGTCTTACACGTTGTTTTCTGCCAATATGAATTAAATCTGTCCACGACTGTCAAGTTCATTTTTGATCGATGCAACATATCATTTTGCGGTAAGTGTTGTTTTGTTCAAGTATAAGTCAAAATCTGTAACATCGTGATAAAGTTATCCCAAATTACAGCAAAAATAATTGACTTGAAATGGTCAGTCATTTTCACTTTAAGGTCAAGGTCATATTGAATGCAATAAATCTGCTGTGTCATATGTTGCGTTATTTCTAAGTATGGATACTATTAATCAATAAATAACAAAGTTATGACAATTTAAGCTTAATAGTTTGACAATCAAGGACAAGGTTAAGGTCATATTCGAATAATTCAACAAGTCAGTTTATTCTTTGCAAGTATGAATCACATCTGTCATGACAAATTTTATTAAATTCAATTATTTGACATTAAAGTCCAGGGTGATTTAAGGGTCGAGGTCAAACTTGAAATACTTTCATATGGTCAGATTTTGTCATAAGTATTCGAACCAATTCTGTTAATTAATAACAATGCTATGAGAATTTAAAGAAAATAAAGTTACTCGTCATTGACAATCAATAATATCTAAAGGTCAATATCTTTTTGTGTGTGAAAATGTCGGTTCCGTTGCAAATAATCTTATGTTCAAGTTTTAGGTAATAAATTACAAAGTTATGACAATAAAAGCGATAATTAACAATTTGATCTTAACGGTCAATGCCATTTTAAAGTAAAGATCTTAACTGAATTATTTATCATGTCAGTTTTCTAATAAGTGTTCTTTTTCCCTAGTAAATAAATAACATATTGGTTACATATGATAATTTAAGCAAATTTGAATCTGATGGCCAATGTCATTAAAGGTTTAAGGTCATATTTGAATTATTCAACATGTCGGTTTTGTAATAAGTGTTATTATTTAAGTATTAAACAAATCCGTAAATAAATTAACAAAGTTATGGCCATTTTTAGCCAAATTAATAAACTTGACACTTATTGCAGGCATGAATGGGCACCTGAATAGAACCACCTACGTTCCTGAATCTAGCTTGATAGCGTCCTCAAATGAAAATATCCAATGTTAAGTTCGAACTAACAGTGGTGAGGGGCAAGTGGTGTTAATTCAACGACCTTTACCACTCGGCCAGCGACACGTCGCCCTAAGTATGATGATAACGATAATACTTCATGTATAGTTTAAGAAAGAAACAAAAAAACAAAGAAGAAAAAAACAATCCCAAACGCAGTGAAATTAGAAAAACTTGATCGTCAAGTTCATTTATGAGACATTGTAAGGTGGTTTTAAGACTTAAGCTGAATGCAGTTTACATATAATTTATTACTTACTATACCAAATAATAAAGATGTAAACATTAACTTTAAGGGTGAATGTTGCTATACCTATAAATGCATTACGTAAAAAATGTCCTTTTTCAGGCAACAGAATATAACCCGATATATATGTCGATATTATTTAGAATAATAAATTTGTATTAATTTATACTGATTTCTTTGGACACAGGTGCCGTTGGCTTGGTTATGCATTCATTGCGCCATTTGTAAAAAGAAATACTCCATTCTTGCACTTCTTGTCTCCATTCATCTATAATGCTTTCAGAATCTGTAAAAGCGTGTCTTTCTAAAATGTAATTGCAATTCAATTTAAGTATAACATTGAAATGTAAGTTACTATAAGTCTTGTACCTATTCGCAACATCATTTTTCAAGTCAAATGCAGAAATTTCTCTACTATAAGTCTTGTACCTATTCGCAACATCATTTTTCAAGTCAAATGCAGAAATTTCTCCGCAAATTTTAAATATGCACATCATAAAATTTAGTAAAGTAAGAAAGAGGTTTTCAAGAAATGTTCTTGCACAAAAATAAAGTTGAATCAAGTCATTCAATAAAATGTTAATGTTGAAAATTATCAATTCATGAAATTCGCAAAATTTTCCTAAAGTTTACCACTTTCAATCTTTACATATGATTCATTTATAACGAAACCGTATATTTCTTTAAAGTATAAAATGATGTAAAAACAAAGTTTTTATACTTACCAGCATGTATATAATTGTAAATGTTATTAGACGATTTGTCATTCCAAACAGGTTTATTGTTGCCCAAAATATGTTGAAAAATAAAATAAATGAAAAAACTAGTGGCGATGGCTGCAATAATCGAGTTCCTCCTTTCAACCGATTTTGATTTGTTTCTTATTATTTTGAGATTATGTATTACCTCTAAATTGTCGCGTGTTTGTTTTTGAGTTATTTTGATCAGTTCATATTGTATTTCTTTCAAAATTTCGCAATTTTCACTGCCCATTTCAGTAGTTTGTCGTATGTTCTCAATTGTGCGTTCGGATTGGGCGTCAAAATTCTTTTTTATGTTTGAAATTATGCTCAAAAGACAGGGTGTATTCTTTATATCTTCTAATTTATCGATACAATATGTTTTGTTGATGTGACTTTCAACGTCTCTGTCATTAAGAAGATCCCTTAACGCATCAAATACTTTTGCTTTGTCATTCTCGTCAACAAGAAGAGTTTCGTTATGGGCAAAATATTTATTTCTACATTCTCTGACATTATCTATGACAAATTTCCTTATTTTAAATGCATTACATCTTTCCCATATACTGCATGCATTTGAGAGATCGAGGTAATTCACTGGTGAGCCATCTGTAGGGAATGTTGTGAAAACACTAGCAATATTTTCAAAAGATTCTTCCCAATTTGCCGTTGTCTGTGTAGTCCAGTCTATTGTGTGCTTTGGACAATGACGTTGGAGATGTTTTTGCCAGCCTTTGCAAGGCTGACACCATCTGAAAATGAGAATGAATTATGTAATAAAATTATTGTCACTATTTATAGGGTAATCATTGTTTGAGAAAAAATGTACAAAAAGGGATGGCTACCACGTTTGCTATTTGCCTTGTACATTATTTTCTCTCCTTTACTTTTCATACAAAGAAGATAGTTAAAAAATCTATAATACTGATGTATTTGGATTAAATCTACAAATCTCGAAAGACAACTATTCTTTATGATTTTAATTCGATAAATAATGTTTTGTTTGATGAATTTATTTCACTCTTTTACCCAGAAGTATTTCAGACCCAAATCTTTCGTCATAACTATGTGTGAAAATGAATAATGCTTAACAGGATGGGTGATAACGTAGCATTTGTCAAGGTCATCACGCTTGTGGCCGCGTCCATATCTTGAAATGTTTTTTCTATTTTTCAACATTTGAATCATTATCATATATCAGGATATTTTTCCGATTATTATGGCAATATTTCTTTAGTCGGCTGTGTAATTTCAGCTAGACCTCTTGTAAAATACACAGAAGTGAGTTTCATAAATCATTTTAAGCCCCTTACAAGCGCTAAAGTCATACGCATATTAACTATTAAAGCATGCGATCGTTTCACATATACTTTATTGCTCATATACCACGCGATTAAGAACTGAATGAAACAAGAACGTGTTTGTTAAACACAAATGCCCTCGTCTTAGATTCTTGTCAGTAGCAATATTTCAAAAAAATGTTTACCCATTCACTCAGTTATGGAAGGAAAAATTGGCAAAAAATTGTAAACACAAGTTATATAGCTTGACAAAGTCATTGCATTTTGTAACTGTGATAAATATAAGTTGCCAAGTCATTGCTCTGACTTGTGAAGTTGAAAAATATTCAACTTCATGCAAGTTATCTCCCTACCAAATATGAAATACATCTGTCATTAAATAAAGGCTGTATGGGCAAAAGTGTAAAAATCTATTTTCAGCACTGGTGACCTTGACCAAACAGACCCCTAACTCTAGCCAAAAGAAGAATACCATGTAAGGTATCTTCCTACCAAATATGAAATACACCTGTCAATAAAAAAGGCTGTATGGGCAAAAGCGTAAAAATCTATTTTTAGCACTGGTGACCTTGACCCAACTGAACCCTTACTTTATCCAAAGGACGAATACCATGCAAGTTATCTTCCTACCAAATATGAAATACATCTGTCAATAAATAAAAGCTGTATGGACAAAAGTGTAAAAATCTATTTTTAGCACAAGTGACATTGACCTACTGATCCCTACCCCAATCAAAAGGATGAATACCATGCATGTTATCTTCCTACCAACTATAAATTATCTGTCACTTAATAAAGGCTGTATGAGCAAATATGTAAAAATCTATTTTTAACATTGGTGACCTTGACCCAACTGACCACTAACTCCATAAAGTTTATGTTTATATCAATAATAAATAACATCTGTCTATAGAATAAGGCCAATACACCTGTAAAAATATAACAATCTATTTTTAACATTGGTGACCTTGACATTGGTAACATTGACCTAGACCCAATTGACCCCTCACTACATCAAAAAGAAGGAGGACCTCCCTTGGAATGTTTGTATTAAACTAAGACATCAACTAAACAAGAGGGACATGATGGCCCTGAGGTCGCTCACCTGTATATAGGCCCCCGTCCCCACCCCCCCCCCAACGTTGCAGGGCCAATTTAACCCAAGGGCTTTTATTTGCACAAACTTGGTAGACACCCATAAGAAGATGTTTCATGCTAAACATCTAAGCTCTAGCTCATTGGGCCTTTTAAAAGAAGATTTTTTTAAAGTTTTTACTATACACATATAGTTAAAAACAATGACACCCCTGGGGCCGGACCAGTTTTGACCCCAGGGCTTTTATTTGAACAAACTTTGTAGACACTTACTAGAAGATGTTTCATGCTTAATATCTAAATTCTAGCTATTTGGGTTTTTTCAAAGAAGATTCTAAGTTTTTGCTATACACATATAAAGAAAATCAATGACCCCCGGGGCGGGGCCAATTTTGACCCCAGGTCTTTTATTTGAACAAACTTTGTAGACACTCACTAAAAGATGTTTCATGCTTAATATCTTAACTCTAGCTATTTGGTTTTTTTCAAAGAAGATTTTTTTAAAGTTTTTGCTATACACATATAAGGAAAATCAATGACCCCCGGGGCGGTGCCAATTTTGACCCCAGGGCTTTTATTTGAACAAACTTGGTAGACACCAATTAGAACATGTTTGACGCTAAATATCTTAGCCATAGCTCTTTGAGTTCTTTAAAAGAAGATTTTTTAAGTTTTTACCATATGCATACAGGGAAAATCAATGACCCCCGGGGCGGTGCCACCTTTGACCCTAGGGCTTTTATTTGAACAAACCTGGTAGACACTTATTAGAACATGTTTCATGCTAAATATCTCAGCTCTAACTCTTTTGGTTCTTTAAAAGAAGATTTTTTAAGTTTTTACTATATGCATATAGGGAAAATCAATGACCCCCCGGGGCGGGGCCAATTTTGACCCCAGGGCTTTTATTTGAACAAACTTGGTAGACACTCACTAGAAGATGTTTCATGCCAAATATCTAAGCTCTAGCTCTTATGGTTTTTTAAAAGAAGATATTTAAAGTTTTTTCTTTCGGTTGCCATGGCAACCAGAGTTCTGCATGGAATTAAATTCTTTGAACAATTTTTAAAGGTGACCACCAAAGGAACATTCCTGTAAAGTTTGGATGAAATTGGCTTAGTGGTACAGGTAGAACTTAAGAAAAATCCAACTTGCCGTTCTAGGTTAACCTCGAACGGACAGACGGACGGACAGACAGACATAAGTCATCAGTAGTGACCATAAAAAGAAAAATTAGAATCAACAGAGTTACAACAGAAAGATAACAGTAGATTTATATAGGTGAGGGAAATCATACGCTTTTTGCATGGTATACATTATGGGCAACGGCATTCATACGTTTTGGGCAATACGTTGGAGCACATCATACGTTACGAGCAACGACATCTGTTAGAGTACATAATACGTTTCAGACACTGATACACGTAGGTTAACCCTAATTTGTTTATATAGCATATACTGAAAAAGGGATATCGTGTGCCTTAGAACTGAAAATTTACAACACTGCATTTCATCTTTACTTAAAAAACTTTAAATTCAGAGCAAAAAAAACATGTATTTTTATTATTATTAAACAGCAAAAACATGTGTTTCGTATAAAAGCAAAAACATTTATATCTTTTTTTTACAGCGACATCCTATTTCATATTAGAAAATGTTTATTTACAAAAGTTGATTTTTTTTCTTCTAACACTTTTTTTCATATTTTTGATACTGGATTTTTTCACAATGAATAAGTGCAATACAGTGTAATGTCTCATCAAATAACTAATAACTGTAAATGTTGTCTTTTCGTTGATTTCAACGGCATTTAGTCTTTGTACGGGAATGTTTATTTCTTCATATTTCTTTTTACGCACAGTTTCAATCTTCTCTACAAAGTTCTTAAATATGTCCAAAGCTGATGATGAAGA
This sequence comes from Ruditapes philippinarum, assembly GCF_026571515.1. Taxonomy (NCBI): domain Eukaryota; kingdom Metazoa; phylum Mollusca; class Bivalvia; order Venerida; family Veneridae; genus Ruditapes; species Ruditapes philippinarum. Next base: position 195,313 of record NW_026865856.1, read on the forward strand.
TGCAAAAGAGGATATTTTTGGACCCATAGATGACGGAGACGAGTTCAGTGATAGTGACAATGACAGTTAAGGTGATATTGCTATGGCATATTCTTCAGAGGAGCCCTTAAATTCAGACCCTTGGGACGAATTTTTAAACGAAGTTTTCCGGAAGCGTCATTCGCAGTATGACAGTAAAGTTAGTTAATGAGCTCATGGAGATAAACAACGATATCAGCGATTCTGAAGTCATGGAAGAGTTTATCAGGATATGAAAAATACATACTGGACGGCTATGTTGAATAGTTTTGGTAGCAAACTGCTGTGGTTAGATGCCATTGAAAAAGACCCCGTCTACAAATCTATAACGGCGACTATCTAGCAGCTGATTGATTCTGAAGGTTATGATCCAGAAGATGCTTAAAAATACAGCATCCTTAAGAGGAAGTTTTATTTGACTAGAAATGTGTCATCATGCCACGGATGACCCGCATGCAGCCAAAATTTCAGATGTTGCATTAATTTTTTTTTTCATTTTAAGTTCAAAGCCCTTTAAACTTTTAAATGTTAACACAAACCATTTTCATACAATGTTCAAGGCACTGAAATTATTCAGTCTTAACCTTTTAAAAATAGCATATTGTATGTTTGTAGCCAAAATAATGGCTAAAAGTATGAGTGCTGAAACTGAAAGTTCAAAATTTTTCCAACACTCAGGAGAGATAAGTTTGTCTAAAATCATTGAACAGCGACCAAATTCAAACTTAAACTGCTTATTCCTAAGATGTATCTATATTATTTTCAAAGTGAAAGGGACATAACTCTGCCAAAAAATCATCAAACCATGACCAAATTCCTTTGACATATCCATATGTAAAATTTGAGTTGAATATGTAACACTGTTGGGTACATAATTAACGGAAACTGAAAATTTCATATTATTTCAAAGTAAAAGGGGCATAACTCTGCTAAAAATCATCGAACCATGACCAAATTCGAACTTGACCTGCATTTTCTCATGACATATCCATATGTCAAGTTTGAGTTGAATGTGTTGTACCGTTGTGGAGATAATGAACGGAAACTGAAATTTCATATTATTTTCAAAGTAAAAGGGGCATAACTCTGCCAAAAATCAACCAACCATGACCAAATTCGTTCTTGACCTTTATTTTCTCATGACATATCCATATGTCAAATTTGAGTTGAATGTGTGCAACCGTTCTTAAGATAATGAACGGAAACTGATGATGACGGAATGACAGAATGACAGAAGGACGGAAGGACGGAATGACGGAACAGGGTAACACTATATGCCCCGGCCATAAAATGGCGGGGGCATAATAAAGTGTAAGAAAGGTACGACAATTCCGACCGGGAAGCACAATCGAAAACTGCTTAAAATGATGAAACAACGTGAAACCAATACTTACGACAGAGATTAAACGAGTGTTTTGAGAATTGTTTGTCCTAGATACAATTTGAAAAGAAAGAACTATGATGTTGAGTCGCTGACAATAAAGGCACAAGCTTGGACTTTGTTGAGAGGATTGACGTTTCTGACTTATAATGTATTTCATATACCACGTGCTTATTACAAAGAGTGCTAAAACGCAACAGGACTCGCATTTCATGAAGTAGTCCAAACATTTTTTTACTTCTGATATGATTAATATTCTTATACATGAATCATGAACATGAAAATTCCGGAGCTCTAACAATAAGCTATTGAATTGAACAAAAATGCAATAAGACGTGTTTTATTATTTATATGTATTAACATGCAAAACCAAAGTGTAAATAAAATAACTCATTTTCTCGTTTTTGATCGTTTGTCAACAATATGAAAGTACGGCGTTACATTTTAATTGTTGTTAATACAACTTAATGTTTGTCAAAAACCAGTGAAGTATTCTATTACCACGGATGCCTTATCGTTGTATCTGTCATACACATCAACCTCGTAGTGTAAAAATGAATTATATTTTGCGTGGTTAGAAGAAGGGATATAACCTTCAGTGGATGATTTATTCATTTCATAGTCGACACAGAAAAACCTCGATTTATTTTAATTGGAGGTAAAAGTGGCAAATACAATGTAATAAGAATCAGTTAGAATACCTTTTTAAGTCAAATCTTAAAACAATAATTCTGTCGTTCTTAATTCTGAAATTTACAATATTTCTTTCATTTAAAAATTGAAAAAAATATGTTAAAACCTATAGCGTGTATTGGTGAGAGTCCATACTCTGTATAATTATCTACAGTGTAAATTTGCACAAACAAATAAGTAAAGAATAAATCATTGAGCAGAACACAGCTAATATTGTAATTTAGATTCAGTGCCGCGCAGAACCATTATACGCTGTTTCGATTGAATAAGGCTTTATTCATGCACACTAACCAAATGCACGTGATTTATTATTTCCTAAGTAAACGGACATTTTCTGTACGAAATTGGCTGTACTCATAGTTTTATTTAACAATAGGTTTAGCTCTTAAATTTGATTCGCAAATCATGGTCTTGCAACTACAGAATGGGGATACAGATAAAAACTACAATTTTGCAACTCGCAAGTAGAAATCTGCAGCTGCACGCATGTTACCAATAGCAGCGCTGTTGTTCATCATTTGTTTATTAAAGTTAGTAAATATTGCTTGAAAGTGTAATTTAATGGAATGTTATTAATTGTTCTCCAGTGATTTAATCTAATTATAGGTAGAGGAGTTATTTATAGACTTTGGTTTTTTTCAGCATTATGTACAGCATTTACATGTACTCCCTAAATATAGGCTTGTACATATATTGCATGCTATGTAATGAGTTTGGCATAGTTTCATTATTACTCAGTTGCAAAGCGAAAATATCAACATATAGTATCATTTTTATATATACTTTTACAATAGTTTGTATGCAATTGTACATATATTACATAAAAATGCATGTAATATTTTTCTTGTTTCGTTTATTTTTTTATGTATGCTAACTACATTAAATTTCAGTCTGAGATAAGTTTAACTATAACAGTGTAAAACTGTCCTTTACAAAATTCTCAATTGCATATTTCTTTTCATAAAATTGTTGTTCTGCTTTCAACTCTTCTCAAATTACTCATTTCAATAGACCAATTAAAGTTAATCATTCTGCCCGAGCTTTTTTATAAACGTTTGTTGTATTCACTCCCTTTACAAAAAAATAGTTTAAGGTAATGTAAAAAAGGCCCTACCTATTTTTTTATCAATGCATGAACATACTTTAACTGTTATCATTTTGCATCGAGTGACTCAAATCTGTAAACACAACGTGATTATTTAAAGATCACCATAGATAAAAATACAAACTTTGTCATATTTTAAATGATTGAAGTATTTTACTCATTGAAAATTAGATACCGAATTATAATTAAAACTTTATCACGAGTAAATATTTTACTAATTGGGATCGCTGATAAGCTTATTTAAAAGAATGACTTTATGGGTTTTTTTTTTCAAGTTTAAATCATTTTTTTCTGTGAAATGTTGATGCAAGTAATTTCATGTTTGGAATATAAGTTCGTACTATATAGTCTCTCTAGGAATTCATTACGGATCCTATGACATCTTTCCTGAATTTCTTTGATAATTTTGACCTTGACTTCCTCATACTTTCGTTTGATTTTTATCAATGTGAGTCGATTGAAAAACAATTATATGAAAAACTTTTAAGTAGAGTCAGGGGATATATATAAGTGTTATAGGTGGAAAATTCACCTTTGGCATATTTAAGAACTTTGAAGAGATGATGGAAACTGTGCGTTAAAAAAACCCGAAGGAATAAACATTCTCGTATAAAGACAAAAAGCCGTTGAAATCCACGAAAAGACAACATTTACAATTATTAATAAATATTTGATGAGACATTAAACTGTAATTTATTCATTCATAGTGAAAAAAATCCAGTATTAAAAACATGAAATAAGTGTTAGAAGCACAAAAAAAAACTTTTGTAAATAAACATTTTCTAATATTAAATAGGTTGTTGCTGTAAAATAAAAGATATAAATATTTACCTTTTATACGAAACACATGTTTTGGCTGTAAAATAACAAAAAAATATTTTTTTACTCTGAAATTAAAGTTTTTTTAAGAAAAGATGAAATGCAGTGTTGTGTGTTTTCAGTTCTAAGACACAAGTTATCCCTCTTTCAGTATATGCTATATTAACAAATTAGGGTTAACGTATGATTTGCCCTATGTGTATCGTTGTCTGAAACGCATGATGTACTCTAACAGATGTCGTTGCTCGTAACGCATGATGTACTCTAACAGATGTCGTTGCTCGTAACGCATGATGTACTCTAACAGATGTCGTTGCTCGTAACGTATGATGTACTCTAACAGATGTCGTTGCTCGTAACGTATGATGTGCTCTAACAGATGTCGTTGCTCGTAACGCATGATGTACTCTAACAGATGTCGTTGCTCGTAACGCATGATGTACTCTAACAGATGTCGTTGCTCGTAACGTATGATGTACTCTAACAGATGTCGTTGCTCGTAACGTATGATGTACTCTAACAGATGTCGTTGCTCGTAACGTATGATGTGCTCTAACAGATGTCGTTGCTCGTAACGCATGATGTACTCTAACAGATGTCGTTGCTCGTAACGCATGATGTACTCTAACAGATGTCGTTGCTCGTAACGTATGATGTGCTCTAACAGATGTCGTTGCTCGTAACGCATGATGTGCTCCAATGTATTCTATTGCCCAAAACGTATGATGTTTCCCAACGTATACCGTTGCCCATAACGTTTGATGTTTTCCAACGTATGCCGTTGCCCATAACGTATACCATTGTCCATAACGTATGATTTCCCTCACCTATATATACCTACTGATAACAGCATTGACAAAGAATTTGATATCAAAAAAATGAATACCAACGGTTGAGAACAACCAACAAAATATAATGGTATATTATGATCTTAACATTCTTACTAAAAATAACAGTAGTCTGAAATCATAATTTAATGCGCGGAGTTCATAAAATATATCAATAATAATGGATAAATAATTGGAATTTAAGAATCTAGGAATCAAATGTGATAGTATTGTCTCTATTGTTTCACTTATAAACTTTATAACAATTTTCAATTACAATTTGTGAATATTTTTTCAACAAGCATAATGGAAAAAAAATATTGAAAGACAGGAAACAATACAGCAAATGAATAAGGCAAAGAATGTGTTGCTCAGAAAAGGTTGGCAAGTACCATTGACAGACAAAGAGTCTATGCCAATGTGTATCTGGAAAAGAAATTACTTGAAATTTACATTATCACTACTGTGTGTTCAAAAAACAAGATGTGAAGGATGTGATCAAGAAATGTTTTAACAAAAATGAAGAAGTGTCGTATAACGTTGATGAAATGTCGATGAAAGGGGTTTTAAGCAGAGATGAAAACAACAAAAGCACGAAGCTTACAAAAAAGTTCTTTATTCAAATTTTGGAGGAAATATGTTAACATGAAAAGGGCTCTCATTGTAGACGAAACACTAAAAATGAATACCAAAATTTACCAAATAAAGACAAATCTAAAATACCTTAAATAATTATACTTGGTTTATTTATTGTTTGTATGCAATATCAATTCCTTACTGCCTCAAGCGATAGATTTGTCAAACAAACAGGCAAGCAGATGGCGATGGTGCACAGGATTGATCGAAATCAAAAACTACTTAAACATAACATCTTCTTTCTCAAGTAAACATATATGGTCAGATACTGGTCATATGCATTATTCAAATAATCCAAGACATTTCACATACTTGTTCATACTTAAACCAAACTCCTGACTATTTTCGAGTATGTGGTCGCCATTAGTCACAGACTACTCGTTTATCTCGCTTAAAACACCGAGCTTCATAGTTAAGTGCAAGAGAAATAACATTTGAGTGATTTACTTGGTACAGTATCGTAATGTTACAGTTAACAAATGTCAAAGATTTCTCACCCTGACTTCAACTTGCATTTCGGTTCCAGAGCTCGCTTTGATTTTTGCTAGTGGAAAAATTCGCCGACGGTTTTGACAGTAACCCTAAATATTGTTATATATTAATATTATCATTTTTCATGTTTACTACCTATTTTCTTGAAAGTCACATACCTTGATGGTCGATTCCCACACGTTCCGGTATATTGCGACTTTCCCGCCAGAGCTTTTTTTATCGTCTGATGCACCTGTTGTAAACCATGTTCCGTGTACGACTTTAACACCCGACACACAAAAACTAGAGCAAGATTTACACAAACGTAGTTCTCGTGGTCCGGATGTTGAAATAGGTTTTCAAAATCCATATTGTCAATATGATGTTATCGTACTTTAACTTAAGTTAAACAATTAAAAAAGGCGAAATAAATAACACACGAGAAAATCCGGCTTTTAAATGATTTGTAATTTTGACTAGTTTCGTTTTCCCTATGTATTGATGTCAGTAGTAACAACGCTTAAATGCACAGGAATTTTATCATGGTTATTGTGTGTCTAATTTTAGCAGTGATCTAACAAGGGAAACCTAGGGAAACAACTCAAACAACCAAAGATATATCAAGACACCTGCATTATCGACCCTGTTACATAAGTATGCTATACCTTTTATTGCTAGTCATAAAATTGAAGTATTTTAACCACATGCAGCTCGATGATTGCTTGATCAAACGACAATTAGATATTTGCTTGATTTTTGTTGTTGTAACCAAACGTCACAAAGAAAGAGGTCAGGACTATAAGCGGGTTGTAGCAAAACTTCAATTATCTCTCCTTTAAATCCTGATCGGTGAGCAAAAGCATTATCATGGTGTATTTTGATTCTGCGCAACCTGGACCATAGGTTCTTTGTAATGTAGTGAGTTTATCGTCTGGTCAAACAAATGAAGCAACGTTTTATCCACTTTGACAATTTCTCACAGGCGTCTAGGGTTTTGATCTTTGAACCTAATAAATAAGGCCGAGGCTTTTTCAATCCGCTCCATTTTCTGGTTAGAATTAAGTTAGCAAATACGGGATATAATGGGCCCGCACTTCCCTTAACTTTATCTTATCTTTCAAGATGGAAAACACGTTAGACACACTAAAATCCCATAAGCCACTTATATCCGCGGTATATCTTGCATCTTCTATGGCTTTCACAGTGCTGATGTCGTTTTCAGAGGTAGCGGAATTTTGCAGCCTATGGCGGGATATCGCTTATCCTAACAAAAATATGAGTTCTACCTTCCTTACACATTGTCAACCACCTGGAAATTGTACGATATGGGAAGGCATCTTTTTCATAAATCTAGATCCGTTTTTATTTCTGACCCGCATTTACTCTCAAAACCTACGAATTTTGCAATAAGCTCTTTGCTCCTCTATAAAATCACAATGCAACTCAGCCATGTTTGCAAGAGTGTTGCCCCGGTCACATATTCACTGATAACGTCACGGAAGAGCTACGGTCTTATCGTTCACGGATTACTATGGTAATGTTAAATTCCGTAGCCGCTGCGGTTCAAGTACGGAAACATAATAGTATGAGTACGGGGTTCGAGGGATTTACCGCCATAATGTAGGTAAAAGCCCCGGGAGAGACACGAATTGTTACGGTCCGACACAATTTGATACTAAGTAACACGAATCAGGACTGCCACGATATAACTACGTGTTAGTACGAATAGGGAGAAGAACGAATCGCCACGGATCTATACGGACCTATTTTATCCTTCCAAAAACTCTTGCATGCTTATTTTCAAAGTGCCCCAAAAACATATAGAAAACGAATTGCAGAGTTCAACGATTCTGACACAGAGGATTCGGCCTCATCGCCTCCAACACCCGAGACATATCAGGTCCAATGCTGGTGAATTCCTATAGGACGTCGGATCCTCATCAACAAGTTCGGCCATGAAAGCCTCATACTGGCCACGAACGGGTCTTCCTAAATGCCAATCTCTAGTCCACCATCTCCTCTGTCTTCTCTTACCTGATTAAATATGTACTTGTAATCGTTGATTAATACTGCTTCTCTTTTGATTTCAAAACTGGCTGTTCATTTAACAAAACGTTAAAGTTTATGTTTTAAGAATATATATTAAAACTTGTTAATCTTATCTCAATGGTCAAGAAGGTCGTATTTATACCCTAGAAAAAGTACATTATACTTAATTCATTCGAACTTAACCGTACCATTACGCATCGTTTCGTGTTGCAACTTATTAAACCATTATCCCTGCCTCTCCGTAGAACAACGTATTACAATTTTTTCTTTCCGTGACAATGCCGTATTAAAACCGTAGCTTGTACGTAGGGTAACCGTACAAATACGTCAGTTTTCCGTTTCAAACCGTGGAAATCCTTGACAAGTTTGGGCCTACGAATCAGTTCGGACTAGTCCGTTTTCGTACGGACCAGTACGTATCAGTACGGCTTAATAAGAACTAGTAGGGATACGCTACGGTTGATTTTTCCCTGGCAAATTTTTGTGCATGTTCAAAAATTGTCAAAGATCGCTACGGATAATCAATGACTACTACGATAGATTACGGTTACAATACGGAGAGCTACTGACCAGTACGGGTAGCTACGGACGATGCCGGAATTAATCCGTGGCTCTTCCGTAGTCGTATACCGAGGTATCAAATACATATCAAATACATTATGTTTTTTTATATAAGATAATTAGATACCAAAAAATCACCAGTTTTTGCATCATACTGACACGGAAGCAACCCATGTTGTTTGCACTTACATCACATTTACCTGATAAACATGATGTCTGGAAGCACATGTGTTATAGGCGTGTGTGTGCGCGATTTTGGTACTTTTATTTCTTTCCAATTTGGTGTTTTTAGTCGGTTGGTTCCGATATTCCTCACTTGAACACAGTTGAATGAACGTTACGATGTGTTGCCTGCTTTTTAATTTTGTCTTTTGACATCTAATCTGTGGTATGCAGGCCTCATCACCTCAGTCTGATCTCCAGACAAATTCCTTTTTATTTAGTTTCGCCCATTGTTCACACTGATTTTTTTTACTTGGGGACCATATGCTACTTTTCATGGAATAACACTAAAGTGTCACATTGTGAACACATCTGCGGATATTTCAAATTCATAATTTTACAGTTCATGTAAAATGTGAGATTCTGCTTAAGCGTATATAAGGGGGCATGGACGGTAACTTGCACTTTCAAGAACCGTCTATGAACTAGCTTTATACAATCGAGCCTGTAACATTTACAATTTTGTCTATTTAGGCTTTACTTAGTGACTCTCTTTTTCACTATTAAAAATAATATTCATCCAGTATTATCGCAAATAAGGTATTAACGGGTGTTTATTTGGAAATCAAACCTATAATAAGGAACGCTTAAAAGACAATTTAAGTACTAAAGAATATCAGACTGTAAATATTGATGACATGTCATCATCTGACAAATCTATTGTGAAAATTAAACCACATATAGGTTATAAGTAGTGTTAGTAATTTTTGTCTTGGATGTTTGATCTGCTTATAGTTGTAATTCAAAACAAAAACATTCTCTTTATCGATCTATCGATCGTTTATTTATTTGTACATTTTCTTGATGGAATAAATATATAAATGCATCATTTGTAAAAAGACAACAAACAATAATCATTCAATCAAATGTGACACGATAGCTAACTCACTAGTACGAGAAGAAGTGAATTTTATGTAACAACAAACACTTTAATACTCAGAGCATATGATACAAGTTGTTAAACTTACCATGACGTGTCAATAAGAAAGTCTTGACGGAATCAAGTTTCAAATCAAAATTAGCAAAGTTTATACATCATATTACAAAATACTGTCATATTCAACCATAAAAAAAGATGGTTTGAATTTTGCTTATGTTGTAAAATGGAGGGAATGTCGCTGAAACGCCATTATAGCGTACATTTTATCGTTGGATTGAGGTAACATTGTTTATTATATGATTTAAATATAGCTGTAATCTCACTGGTCCAAACAGTAGTCAACAGAACTTTTTATAAAATCATAATACACTACACTGATGTGTACTATCGCCTCGGTCAATATGACTGTCTGCCGGTGAATATCACATCATATTCAATGGCTCACTAGTCAATAATTGTATAATATATACTTATGTAATTATATTGGTTATTCACAACAGGGAAACACGCATGCATCAGTTTCGTGCATATCTTATCAACAAATCATCTTTTCAATATAAAGATTTTTTTTTATATTTTTTTATATAGCATAAATTTATATATACATCATAATTCAGTATGTTTGGATATCAATGTTAAAATAGCTTTCATGGACAATTTCTAGGTAAAATAATGATATTTACTTATATATACTAGTGACCACTAATGACAATAAGGCATGAGTGCAAAACAGTTTTGATAGAGCAAAACACGGTGATATACAAAAATGCAATAAACAGAACTAAGTTAACCATAGCAAATAGAAAATAAACATAAAACCATTCACATAAACATAACTTTATAAGCATTTCTTTATCTGAAAGAACATGGATGTCGACACTAAAATGACATTCTAGCTGCATGATAAATATGTCGTCTGCATAGTCCAGGGGGGTTCTTCCGGTTAGGTCAGTTTTTGTCCAATTCATGACATAACCGCTTGCAATTATTATACTAATCATTTCTATTCTTTTATATTTCATTAACAGATGTTCAACTGACGCACCAGCTGGACAAGGATAGTACGTGTCCAATATCATCATTGTATCCACATAATTAGAAATGTCATATTTAAAATATTTCATGAAGGTGAAATGCAAATATAACCAGCCATTAGATATCGATTGACACTGCTCATTCAGGACATTATTGGTAAGAAGAATTGAAAAAAGTTGATCGTCGCTAATTACTATGTAGTAAAGAAATGGGGTCAAACCATTAAATCGGCATGAAAGTAATTGAGGGTATTTTGTAATGAACATTCTTACAGAATCTGCAATAAGTATATATCTCCGTTGATAGAAAGGTTTTTGTGCAAGTGTATGAAGTGGTGAATTCGTTAACAATGAAGGATGTAAACTTTTATGTCTAGGAAAATGAGCTACATATGAAGTTAATTCTAACATTTTTTTCCATTGTATCAAATCATCATCACATACTAATTCCATATTATTCACTACAGATAGCATAATGATGTCTTTTATGTCATAATAGGAATTGCACTCAAAAATTGCTTTATCAATAGTTCTTGTGTTAATTACCAGTGCGTCTCTAGGAACGAATGTTTCTAATATATCCATACATCTGTTGCTAAAAAGAGTGTCAATTACATATTCGTCATAAAAGACTCCTACAACATCAACAAGATACATAAAGATATTTTTACTACAGAATTTTGAAGCTTTAATTAATGGGAATTGTATTATGTTTGTAATTTCTTTTTCGTGTTCATGTATATGAGACACTATATCTACCCTGTCATTCCTTATAGCACATGATGACGCAACTTTTAGAAAGCGATCTAGTAAATGTGATCTTGTTTCTTTGTGCTTAATGTATTCTGATAGTAGCTGAAAGCTCTTGACAGACGCAGAGGGGCATAGATCGAGATATAATTCTGCAACTGGTTTTTTAATTTTTAGATAAAAAAAATTTATTTTGACATACTCGTCATCTGATTTTGCAACATGATAAACCAACGTCCTCAAAGTTCTAATATGTGAAATATTAGAACATGTAAATAAGTAGTTTGAAAACATTGAATGACCGGCACTAAGATAAATATTATACGTTTTACTGCTGTTACTTATCAGCCATTCATAAATCGAATTGTGTTTAAATGTAACAAAATAATCAGATGAAAGATAAAGATCTAATTTTCTCATGATTCTTGAAAATTCCGATTTATTACACAGTTCGTTTGTTTCTAGGATTTCGAAAACTGTGTCGGTTGACATTTTTTGTACGCTTATTAGCTGTAAAATTATTTTTGCAACTTCGAAGTCGTTGTTAGTTTCAAAAAGTCTATTAAAATTTAACTCATAAAGTAATTTTATATTATTGGGTAGATTAATAAAATTTTGTAAACTGACATTTCCAGATTTGATAATATATTTCAATGAATGACTGAGATATAGAATATTTCCCTGACTTTTGTCAGCAAATTGTTGAATTAAGTGCGCATCAGACAAGTTCAAGCGTTTCATTAAATACAGCTTTATATCATTTAGATTTCTTGGGTCCATGTAATCAATCTCCAAAGTAGTCAGTTTCTCTAGAGAATTTTCATACCTTTTCTTTGAGGTAATCATCCATTTCAGCCATTTGGGCAAATCAATTTGCATGAGAAAGAGCTTTTTAGATAGGAGGTCTAAAATTTGGTTACGTTCATCAGAATCAGAACATTCATCTAATGCATCAATAATTATTATCCAAGGAGCATCATCGGGTTCTGGTAAATCTTTTAAGGGCAATGTTATTGCATGATCGAAACATGCACTTATATCATTTGCACATTTGTTGTCATCAAATATGAAGGTATTATTTTGTGTTTCAATATGTTTGCTATACTGTATACTTTTTTTGGATAAAAACCATATTAATCGTCTGATAAGCAGCACTGGATTCTTTGTTAAATCATGTGAATCAAAACAAACATGAAAAGCTATAATATGCCGTCTTAACATCCATCCGTTTTCATTTTCTTTAGCACAAAGAAGTTGTGATACTATTGCAGATTTACCAAATCCATAATCAGCCACCAATAATGTACCTTTTGACATTCTATCGTGTACAATCTTTGTCTCAAGTATTTCAAGAAGCCATTCCCTACCGACAAACTCGTTTTCTTTAGGTAGATACCCAATCATTGCTATGTGCAGTTTGAATGGATAGTTTGATCTCTCGGATAGGCATCCTGAAAAAGGGGAAATACATTTTAATGACCTAACTCAAGTTTATTTATAAAGCACATTAGAAGCAAGCGACAGAGAGAGAGAGAGAGAGAGAGAGAGAGGGAGAGAGAGGGAGAGAGAGAGAGAGAGAGATGTAATGGTATAGCCACACTCTAACGTATGAGAGTATATAAATATAAATAACATGGGTTTGTGGGTAACAGTAAAAATATAATCCCAATAATATACTTCTAAGCGAGGCATTATATTTATACCCCAACTGAACACTTTCATATGAGGAGCTTATGCGTAACGTATGAACTATAAATTTTAGAACGTGTTAAAACAGCCACTGTGTATAAGAACGTGCAATTACGTATGTCAGTGTGTTTGTAACGTAAACGACTTATGCCGAGCATACCCCTAATGTACATCTGCGTATGCGAGCGTATGAGCAATTTTTATCGTACGCTCACTCACATACGTTAATGCCATACGTTATACTGTGACTGCACCAATACGGCGGATGATAAAAATTCAGTCAAACGAAGTTATGTTATGAATTAGATGTCTTTAAATTGACTGTTATATTTAACCACGACTGAAGACCTAATACAAAATGATATTTTAATAGGCTTTTGAATTAAAGAACTCAGCAGACTTCCACAATCATTTAATCATAAAATTTTATTTTAGTTTATATAAATCTTCATGGGGAACTTAAAAAAGAAGTACAAATGTATATGCAAAGGATAATGATAAATATACTTAAATCGTTTTTGTGTTTTACTTAGCCCTGTTAGAGAATGGGAAATATTCTGAAAATCGTATATTTGAGCTTTTCTTAGCCCTATTTGAGAGAAAAGCGTTGCAACGCTTTTGAATTTTGGGTAATTTTTCGCAATTATGATAAAAGTGAGTGAACAAATGATCTGAAATTTTGTATTAGTGTAAAAATCTCAGTGTAGTGCCTTTCAGATCACCAGTTCTATACTATTTTCAGGTTTTACATGTTCCTCCCATAGTTTACTGACCGTCTCATATTACAGATCTTTTGCAAGCAAAGTAGAAAAAATATATAATATCCAAAGTTTCATACTTTAAAATTAAATTTGTTTTTGTGGCATTAATCATTAAATGAAAACAATCATACGCTTACCGTAAAATGCATGGACTCTCCTGTATGTATTGCTTTTTCGTTAGTATCGTGAGACAAATATGTTGCAATAATAAGAAGCATGTTACAATAATGACGACTATGTATCAAAGTGATTATGTTTCGAAAGAAATATCATATTCTTGATAGCATGCTTAAATAGTATTATTGTATCTTTTATTACGTATGTCTTACCTTGATGTATGTTGCTTATGTTTGCCTTGCCATTTTCAGGGTGAACATTGTCAGAAACTTCATTACTGACATGTCGAGACGGTATGAAATAAAATGATGCAAGAATACAACATAAAACTAACAACACAGCCACTAGTATTATTTGAATGTTCGTTTTATGCCTGAAAGCATGTGGATTGATTCCATATGATTAAGCCGTTGTTGAATGGACATGTCCTCAATTATGATTGATATTTCCTTCAAAACATTACTGTTCTCTATTGTAGAAATTGTAATTTGTTCTAAAAGTTTAATATTTTCTTCATCACAACTTTCCATCTTTTTAAATTTCAGTTTTATTTCTTCAATAGTCTTTCTTAGGCTAGATTGAGGTATACATTTTATTTTATCCAATGCGTTTTTGTCCACCTTTTGAATATGTGGCTGTACATATTTATCATTAAGAAGGTCTTTCAGTGCATCAAAACCTTTTGACTTATCCAAATCACTAATAAGAAGTGTATGATTGTGGGCAATTTTTTTGTTTCTAATTTCTCTAACTTTTTGGATGTATAACTTATTTATCTGAAATATACTGCAACATTCCCATACATTACATGCAGTTGATATGTCAAGGTAGTTTGCAGGTCCATCAATTTTCTTCTTTGGTTCCGAGAAAACACCGGCTATGTTCTCAAACGATTCATCCCAATTTGCTGTTGTTTGTTTATTCCAGTCAATTTGCTTTTTATTACTCGTGTAAGCTTCGAGATGTTTTTGCCAATTTTTACAATTCTTACACCACCTGAATTCAAACAAATATGAAATAATTACGAAATAGAAGTAATACCAATTGTTAATACTTGAAATTTGGAATACATAATTTTTTAAAACTCACATGGTGTTATCTGCGAAAATGATGGTTTTCTATCGTGTTTGCAGTAATCGCCAACACTCTACAATCACCCGTAATGATCTAAAACATTCACACAAACCAACACTCTACAATCACTCGTAATGATCTAAAACATTCACACAAACCAACACTCTACAATCGCTCGTAATGATCTAAAACATTCACACAAACTAACACTCTACAATCACCTACATTTGATATAAAACATTCCCACAAACCAACACTCTACAATCGCTCGTAATGATCTAAAACATTCACACAAACCAACACTCTACAATCACCTGTAATGATCTAAAACATTCACACAAACCAACACTCTACAATCACCCGTAATGATCTAAAACATTCACACAAACCAACACTCTACAATCACCCGTAACGATCTAAAACATTCACACAAACCAACACTCTACAATCAACCGTAATGATCTAAAACATTCACACAAACCAACACTCTACAATCAACCGTAATGATCTAAAACATTCACACAAACCAACACTCTACAATCACCCGTAATGATCTAAAACATTCACACAAACCAACACTCTACAATCGCTCGTAATGATCTAAAACATTCACACAAACCAACACTCTACAATCACCTGTAATGATCTAAAACATTCACACAAACCAACAC
Organism: Ruditapes philippinarum; assembly: GCF_026571515.1. NCBI lineage: Eukaryota > Metazoa > Mollusca > Bivalvia > Venerida > Veneridae > Ruditapes > Ruditapes philippinarum. The sequence continues at coordinate 211,071 of NW_026865856.1, forward strand.
TCTACAATCGCTCGTAATGATCTAAAACATTCACACAAACCAACACTCTACAATCACTCGTAATGATCTAAAACATTCACACAAACCAACACTCTATAATCATCCGTAATGATCTAAAACATTCACTCAAACCAACACTCTACAATCAACCGTAACGATCTAAAACATTCACACAAACCAATATTCTACAATCAACCGTAAAGATCTAAAACAATCACATAAACCAACATTCTACAATCAACCGTAACGATCTAAAACAATCACACAAACCAACACTCTACAATCAACCGTAACGATTTAAAAACAATCACACAAACCAACATTCTACAATCAACCGTAAACGATCTAAAACATTCACACAGACCAATACTCTACAATCAACCTTAACGATCTAAAACAATCACACAAACCAATACTCTACAATCAACCTTAACGATCTAAAACATTCACACAAACAGATACTCTACAATCAACCGTAACGATCAAAAACAATCACACAAACCAACATTCTACAATCAACCGTAACGATCTAAAACATTCACACAAACCAACACTCTACAATCAACCGTAACGATCTAAAACAATCACACAAACCAACATTCTACAATCAACCGTAACGATCTAAAACAATCACACAAACCAACACTCTACAATCAGCCCTATCGATCTAAAACAACCGCACAAAACAGCATTCTACAATCAACCGTAACGATCTAAAACATTCACACAAACCAACACTCTACAATCAACCGTAAAGATCTAAAACAATCACACAAACCAATACTCTACAATCAACCTTAACGATCTAAAACATTCACACAAACAGATACTCTACAATCAACCGTAACGATCAAAAACAATCACACAAACCAACATTCTACAATCAACCGTAACGATATTAAACATTCACACAAACCAATACTCTACAATCAACCGTAACGATCTAAAACAATCACACAAACCAACATTCTACAATCAAGCGTAACGATCTAAAATAATCACACAAACCAACACTCTACAATCAACCTTAACGATCTAAAACATTCACTCAAACCAACACTATACAATCAACAAATAAAACTTTGCCGCGCGGGGCCGCGGGGCGAGATTAAAGAAATAAAACGGCGAAAACGCGAATGGCACAAATCAGCTACCATAACAAACAGATGGGATATATCATTTCGATTCCAATGTTTCAACAAATAAATGCTGCCGTACCTGATATTAACCTTAATTTTGTCCGATTCGCGTCGCAGTTTTAAGTAAAACGTCACATGTCTAAATATAGATTGTCAACATTAATTTTACTTCTTTGTTCAAAAGAGAAAAATGAGGGTCGTGAATAATGCACGATTTATCGTCGAAATGCTTTGTAATTTATCACCCAGGTCTATCGGCCTTCGTGATACAAAAACGCACTAAAAATTGATATAAAAAAGTTGACTGTTTTAGAGAAATTCAATAATTTGAAATTTGCAGTCAATGTCATTTCATTCTCAGGTTTATTTCGAAGTGTTCAAAGGTTTCCTATTTTACAAGTATAAATCAAATTCATAAATGCACAACAAAGAAATGACAATTAAACAAATTCAATACTAGTTTTTTTTAACCTTGACGGTCAAGGTCAGTTAAATGTCACTGTCAGTTGAATTATTCAAAATAATAAATTTGTCGTAAGTGGTCTTTTGTCCAAGTGTGAAGCAAATCCATAAATAAATAACAAAGTAATGACAATTTAAGCTTGACTTTGGCGGTTTTCAAGTAATGTACGTTATCGTTCGTTTGCATGTGACGTCCACCGCTTTTTGTTCGCTATGCTATAGAGGTTACATCTTGGTCACCGCACCAATATCGAGAATTGTATAAAAAAAATTATAGAGAACACCATCCTAGTGTTTGATATTCAACAAGGGCAACATTGTCACATAATACACCCGTCACAAAAGCTTTTGTCTAGAAGATATGCTCTGGGCAATATCCGGACAATATATAGATATATTATCGTCTCTGATGACCTTGACCTTCAAATATTAACCTTAATTACATGTGTCACACTTGATAGTCATCATTTGTGTTAAAATCCATGAATAAATGATTAAAAAATGGTCCCCGTACAATATCTTTGACATTTCTACGTGACCTTGCTTTTGGTAGCAGGGACCTGGATTATGTGCACAATACTTAGCTTCAAAATAGTAGTCATGATATTGACCATTTGTCTTTCAATCCCTCAAAAAATGATGACTAAATGGTCCGAATACACATTGTCATATTTTTATCTGAACTTTGACCCCTATGTGTGACCTTGACCTTGGTGACAAGCACTTGAATTTTGCATGCGACACTCAGCCTTACAATGGTGAACATTTGTGTCAAGTTATGTTAAAATCCCGCTCTTCATAAAGAAGTTTTGGTCGGTACAAGTGCTTTTCAATGAACTCTAAGTGTGACCTTGACCTAGAAACCTGGTTCATGCGCATAACACTGCTTCTCATAGCGGTGAACATTTTTATGAAGTTTCATTAGAATTCCTCCATAAATGTAGATGATAAACTCTGGACAAAATCTCTATATTTGTGACCTTTGCCTGCATATATTAACCTTAAGTACTTGTTTCGCACCATTAGTCATGATAATGACCATTTGTGTGTCAATTCCTCAATAAATGATGACTAGATGGTCAGAATACACATTTTCATTTTTCTATAAACTTTGACCCCTTTGTTGTGACCTTGACCTTGGCTGTCATGGCCTAAATTTTCCTCGTGACACTCCGCCTTACAATGGTAAACATTTCTGCAAAGTTGTAATGACATCCCTCTATGCATGTATGCAAGTTTCATTAGAATTCATCCATATGTGTAGGTGATAAACTCTGGACAAAATCTCTATATTTTTTTCATCTTAAGTGACCTTGACCTTGCATATACTAACCTAAATTACTTGTTTCACACCCGTAGTCATGATAATGACCATTTGTTTTTCAATTTCTCAATAAATGATGACTAAATGGTCAGAATACACTTTTTCAATCTTTTATATTAACTTTGATCCCTTTGTTGTTACCTTGACCTTGGTCGCAGTGACCTAAATTTTGCTCGCGACACTCCGCCTCTTAAAATTGAACATTTCTGTCAAGATATATTGAAATCTCTCTATGCAAATAGAAGTTTTGCTACGGACAAGCGTTGACCTTGACCTTTAACCTAGAGACCTGGTTTATATGCGCGACACACTTCTTTAAGGGGTGAAAATTTCTATGAAGTTTCATGAAAATGCCTCGATGTGTGTAGGAGATATGCTCCGGGCAAAAATTGGACGAGCCCGCCCTCCCGCGAGGGGGTAACTATAATACGACCCGTATTTCAAAGGTCGTATAAAAATTATACGGTAAGGCTAAGAAATAAAAAGATACTCGCTCTTCATTTTTTGTGCTGAGCCAGAAATTTTTTATAATAGACACTTGTTCGTTATTCTGGTTATCACATTTTCAATTTTAATATGCGTTTCAATTTTAACGGTCAAGAATCTTTCGAATGCATTCTTCGCGCAGTAACATGCCATGGGTTATATCTTTAAGGAAGAGTCCTAAAATGTTTTAGTCAAATGTGAGAGAGACATTATTATTTAAAAAATCTATTCGATTCAAAGTTTATCAGTACAATATTTTCAAACTAGAAAGTGAAAAAAATATTCCATTTTCTTCATTTATTTCAATATGTATTGATGAGGTGTCTGGTACAGCTGAGGGTGACTGGTAAAACAATATTTATGCACTTTGTCGACAGAAATTAATGTAATTACATAACAAAATGACATGCCATAATTTAGCTGTAATACAAACGTAACAGGATGTGACATCTATAACATAGCTTGACGACGATCGATGTCATTTAAAGGTTAAATAGATACATAACCTAGGTTTAACAAAGTTCAACAAAATCTAATAGGTAGAAGAAAGAGCATCGGAACATCTTACACAAAAAAAAAAACAAACAAATTTTATTTCTATTTACGCATAAAAACAAGTTTAAATGAATTTCCTTAATATTAACTTTAATATTAAAATCCGTTTCCCCCACTGTCAGCCTAATTTTGTCGAATTTCACATGAAATAAAACAAGTCTTGGGCTGAAAAATAAGTTCGACAATCAACGTAAAATGGCGATGATATTATTAATTTTATTCAAATAATATGAATGATCGCTTGTTTTAATAACAAAACAAACAATACTAGTAGGAGAAAAAGTCAAACTATTCATCCTTATTTCTGTTACTTACGGCGAATTTATATTAGACCTGGCTCTGTGAAATGTAACCGGACGCCAGTTTTTCACGGAAGGAAAATAATTGTGTTCGAATCTGAGGGATATCCTTTGGATTTGTTATTCATACATCATTTTAGAAGAAAGAAAACTTATTTGAGGATTGTTACAGACAATAAATAAGTGTTGACAGATGAGTAAACATTCCAAAAGCGGCTAGGAAATTGGAAAACATGGAATTTTTGAAAGGCTGCCTTACGAAACTGGATTGTTTACTTTTTCTTCGGGCTGTTGTCTGTCATTGCTTTTCAAGTTATTAGGCAGTTATTGCTCGTAGGATACTTAAATATGCCCAAATGTCATCAAGAGAAGTTTTGTACGTGGAATTGTATATTTCAGACTGAAAAATGAAACAAAAAATTTATTTTTTATAATTCTGATAAAGAACTTGTGTTGAGGTTTTGCTCTATTCATATTATAATCTGCATTGAGTGGGCAGGGGACATATTCGAATGATGGCTCTGGTCAAATTTATTCATAACTCAGACATGGTGTTTTTAAGGTACAGAAAACTTTTGATATTTCTCTGTCATTGTAATTCTTCTCTCTTGTTTTTATGGTGACTGATTTACGCCATGTCATATTTCCGCTTCCTAGCCTCAAAATGTGAAAATGCGAAAACACGAAGAGACGTCAAAGTTGGACTTTTTCGTCTCTTCATGCTTTCGCTTTGTCGGATTTTCGAGGCAACAAAACGAAAATACGACAGAAGAAAATATGTCGTATATTCGCATTATATCTGTCGTATTTCCTTTTTTCGCATTGTTACATTTTCGAATTGTTGCATTTTTGCTTTTTCGCATTGTTACATTTTCGCATTTTCGCGTTCCGGTTGTACATAGGCTTGAAGACATCAATCTAAAAATACCTAAACGTTATAGCTTATGACATTTATGTACCATTAGTTTATTGTTTCCCTTCCTGTTTCAAAGCTTTAAGTACCGTGAACTAAGAGAAGTACAGTATAATACAATATTATCTAAATACAATATATTTATTGATTTTTTATGAATTTGAATTGTTCTCCTTTCATTGATATTCGTGCAATATGGGGAAGATGGCAGACCAAATGACCGTCAACAGAGTTGTGCTTTATAGATCTGGGGAACGCCTGACAACATGATATAATGTAATAATATTATAATATAGATTTTAAAAATGCAATAAAAGCCACTGAAGAAGGCTTTATGACCGGGAACTATAGCGACCAAATGTTTTTATTTGTATTTCTGTTTTTATTAAATTGAAACATTAAACTGTCTTTTCAAACTTCATCCAACATGCAATCTAATAAAGTAAGTCTTACCAAACTATAGAACTAGAATTAACAGACATTATAAAATGTTTTCCTGTGAAAATACACCTCAATCTCAGAGTAAATATCTATTTTAAGATGTGTGCCGGCAGTGGCTTTATCGTTAATTCTCATGTCACACCCGTCAGCGGTAAAATATTTGAAAAATAAACTGATAATCTAAAGATGGTAGGAACACATGAATGTTTTTATTATAATAATAGTTGCATTAATTGATTCAAAACAGTCTGAAAGCCTTACCGTTATATTATTTTGTTATGGAGCAGGGTGATTCCTTTAAAATTATACATCTATGTGAATACAACATATCTTATATAGGACTATTAAAGGGACTCCACTGAGATTTTTTGACATGGCGGTACTGAACATATTATTTTCCAGATAAATGTACCATTTGATGTAGGTTTGGACCACGAATCTTTGTGCAAACTTTCAGATCATTCGCGCACTTCGTTTTTCCATAATAATTATTCAAATTGTAAAACAATTACCCAAAATGAAAAGCGTTTAAACGCTTTTCACTCAAATTAGGCTAAGAAAAGCACAAAACTACGATTTTCGATTTATTTTAAAGTATATTTCTTAACTATCTTTGCATATATTTCTGTTTAAAGAGCCCAAGTTCATTTATGTAAGACATTCTAATGTTCTTAGGCTTTTAAACCTCAGTGGAGTCCCTTTGAATAATATATCATTGTGATCAGACATTAAAAATAATTATAATAATAATAATAATAATAATAATAAATTGATGTCTCCATGCGCATGCACAACCGGAACGCAAAAATGTAACGATGCGAAAATGTTACAATGCGAAAAAGCGAAAATGCAGCAATACGACAATGCGAAATTGTAATTATGCGAAAATGCGAAGAGACGACAAAGTTATACTTTTCGCATTTTCGCATTTTGAGGTGAAGAAGCGAAAATACGACATGGCGTAAATCAGCCACCATATTTTTTTGTGTAAGAATTGGGGTTTTACCCGAAACTAAAAATTTTGGAAGCTTTGTTTGTATTTTGATTCTCCGAATGGAGGTGAAAAAGTTAAAAATCAAGCTTTGTCAGTTGGCGCCAAACAAGTAAGAAACTTAAAAAAATCTAAACATATGACACTTTATTGATCAATCGATTGTACTGTGTGTTAGTGATTATTTTAAAGGAATCGGGCGAATTCTCTGGAGTATCTTGCACTTTCATGAAAATTGCCCATATTTGTATATTTTAGGTGTAATTTTTGTTTGATGGGGTAAATATAAATTGCTGTTATTATTTTTAGGAGCAACGCATGCAAACTATTATTTTATTCAACGTATCTCATATATCCTTAAATAATCCTGTGCAACTGGTTATCTGCCTGTGTAACATATTTTGAAATATTTTGAATTGTATTTCTGGTCACACTGAACTACAAAATTGTTCATTTATAGGTCCTCTTCCCCCTTAACGTTAGTTCCTCTTCCCCCTTAACGTTTTATGAGCACTTTTTTATAGTGGAAACATTTACTGCTACACCGTATCGACCTAAATCCCGAAGACTTTGATTCCCAGCTTTACATGCATTTCAAATAACCAAATACTAGTATTACATTCACATATGCATTCATCTAATATAAGTTTATTACGCATTTGATATCTTGCTATGTTAAAATTGATAATGGTCAAACCAAAAACATGTGAAAATCATATAATTTTTATTATAACTGTTTATTATACATCGTGAATGTATTTTATTAAAGCCGTGATTCGATGAAGAATAATTTCATCTGAATCGTCTGAAAACGCGGAAGTACGTATATATGAATACTTTATAACGACACTCCCATTTATTGATTATCATACGGACCACAAAACTATAAAACAATAATTATATTAATGTATGCTATTTAAAGAACGGATGACACGTAATTACAAGAATTTCTAGATAAATAAATGCATTTTAAAGAAATTAGAAACTGCTTGCAAAAAAGATATAACATGTATAATATTCAAATTTGAAAAACTATGGATTCGATAGAAATGTATACGGTGGCACAAAGGTGACATGTGTGTGTTTTTATTTATCTCGTGGCCACGAGATACTATGTCATGGCCACGAGTTACTAAGTTGTGGCCACGAGATAGCTAAGTCGTGGCCACGAGATACTTTGTCGTGGCCACGAGTTAGTAAGTCGTGGCCACGAGTTACTAAGTCTTGGCCACGAGATAGCTAAGTCGTGGCCACGAGTTACCATGTCGTGGTCACGAGTTACTAAGTCGTGGCCACGAATTACTAAGTCGTGGCCACGAGTTACTAAGTCGTGACCACGAGATAGCTAAGTCGTGACCACGAGATAGCTAAGTCGTGGCCACGAGATACTATGTCGTGGCCACGAGTTAATAAGTCGTGGGAAAGAGGTAGCTAACTCGTGGCCACGAGATACTATGTCGTGACCACGAGTTACTAAGTCGTGGGAACGAGATAGCTAAGTCGTGGCCACGAGTTAATTACCCAATCAGAATACACTATATATATTATGAATTGTTTTAACTTAACAACTTACTTTTACATGCAATATTTATCTTTGAAAATACTGAAGATATTCACTTTGAACTTGTCTTTAGGATCATATTAGAACCTTCAAAGGCCCTTCAAACATTTATTTTGACTATAGCTCTTTGTTGGGAAATTTTGTGATCAAATTGGTCAGTTTGTACGTACTATGTCTTGTAACCTTGTTTATACGATAACATGAGAAGGAATAAGTCCTGGTTAGGGACATATCCCATGGACAGTAGATAGCCTATAAGAATCAAAGTGCTGCAGCACTGAATGCGACGGACATGCAACCGGAGAGACATAGAAAAAAAAACACAAAAGATATAAAGAGAAAATTTGTTCCATACAAGTTCGAGATTTGTAGAGCAATATATTTTATGTGTCCCAATCTGATATGATTCAGATTTTCTACTTTCAATACTTTTAAATACAGAATGAAATTTATGCCTATAAACTCTGGTCAAACTTGTTAATCAGTGTCCCAAGAAATGATAAGTAAATAGAAAAAACTGTCGACGAAATATTTCTAAAATAAAAACATGCAAAGAAACTTCAAGCATAATACATAATACATGTGAGAATGTTAATTAGAATTGCTTAGTGTTATATCATCGTGGGCATATAGACAATAAAATATAAGTCATTTGTATTTTTATTTCTCTTGGATATGTCTCATTAATATTTTTGGTTAAAATCATCAGTAATTAATTGTCCCTTTCAATTTCACACTAAATTCCATTTTAACTTGTTTGCTTCTTACAATAATTGTATAGAATTTCTTAAAGTAGTGCATGTAAACAAAGTAAGTATCCGCTGGTTTATTACGTGTATATTGTGTACTCGTCCGAAAGTCAGCACAGGTGATGCAGAATCTATTTTTAGAATAGTGTTATCTTCAGGTCATATCGTGACCTAGAAAATTTTATGTAAACAAAACACAAGAATCGGAAGTAGAACTGATATTATAACTTCCTTCAATAAAGATTACCATGAAAGACTACATGGTGGTAAAGTGTTGAAAAACTCTCTTGTTACATGCATTTTCAAAAATAGATATTTATAATACTAACCATTGTACTGTAGTCTAATTTATTAATAACTGCTGGATATTCAGCTGAACCCGCGGTATGAGTCACGAAAAGAGTTCTTCTTTTATTAATACGCGAGTTATTATAGAGTCACGAAAACTAATGCGCGAGTTATTATAGAGTCACGAAAAACTGATCTGTTAATAAAAATGTTTTGTTTAATGGAGCAATATTTATTTCATACTTATAATTTCTATGAATTATTGAGCTTTCTCCTTAATTATAGCATAATTTGCTGTCCTACTTTTTCGACAGCGGTAAATCGTTTCAGCAGTTATTTGCATATTGCGCAATAAAGCTACGGGGCTACAGCGTTTTTATCAAATCAAATACGTTCATATTTTAAATTGGATATCTTAATTTGAAATTGAAAAGGCTAAATATGGAAGTTTTTAAGATATTCGACAAAGTATGGGAGTTTCATAGGATCAAATTCATGTAATATTTCTTGGGATGTTATTCGGTTGAGGACACTTGCGCGATTGTAGCCGACGAAATCCCATGTGTAGATGACATAGCTCTGAACGCGCCTGAGGGCGCGTCCGTCGCAAAAAATCATCGTCTGATGAATTATTAAGAAGGGATAAGCCATCATGGTTTATATAACACAGAAATATCATTGCACCTGATCAGAAGATAACATCTAGGTCATTGGGTCAAAAATCAGGGTCACAGTGACGCTAAATGTAAAATTATTGACCAGTCAATATAAGTAGTATAAATGGCACTTTTACAGGCTGGTGAAGTAGGGGCATCCTTGTACTATAGCACATGTCTAGTTAGAAATTCATATAAATGGTGTAATCTGATAAGTTATTTATCTCGTGGCCACGACTTAGCTATCTCGTGGCCACGACTTAGTAACTCGTGGCCACGACTTAGTAACTCGTGGCCACGACTTAGTTATCTCGTGGCAACGACTTAGTAACTCGTTGCCACGACATAGTATCTCGTGGCCACGAGATAAATAAAAACACACACATGTCACATTTGTGCCACGTAAATTTAACAGAATAGAAATAGATGTTGAAAACAAGAATTACTCATTTCAAAAGATAAGTAAATACCCATATTTGTTCTATAGATATGGGTAGCCGGGATATCGTTCTAGCACCTATATTATGATTTTAAAATTGCTATTAACTTTAAACAGCCGGTATGGGCAGTACAACTGACAATGCCAGTGAATTCAACTATTTGATTCATTGATTTGTATTATAAACACGCTATACTTTTTTTAATCATAATGTAATAAAATGAAAATAAATAAAAGTATTATTTAAATAAAAAACAACACTAATTAAAAGGTATAATTTAAGCAGATGTAGAGCTAGTAATAAAACGATTTTAAATTATATCTTGCAATAAATTTAAAAATGTGTATATTCATAACGTGGTGTTGGTTAGGAATCGAACCAGAGACCTTCAGATCGATAGCCCGGCGTCTATACCAATACACCACATAACTTAACCACCACACAACAAGTTAACAAATAGTTGTGTGAAAGATTTTTTAATTATACTTAAATAAGTATAGCTGATATTTGTTTCATTCACTCCCCATTTTCATACCAAAGTTGTTACTTACTGTGTTTGTCGGTCTCTACAAGTTCCGGTACATTTTGAATTTCCCGCCAGAGCAGTTTTTATCGTCCGATGCACCTTTGCTAAACCATGCTCCGTGTAAGGCTTCAGCACCTGACATACAAACACTAAAGCAAAGTTTACACAAACATAGTTCTCAAAGTCCGGGTGCTTAAGAATGTATTCAAAATCATCCATTTTTGATTTTTGTTGTTAACGAATGTTGTTGTTTTTTTGACACAGTCTAATATTCTTTAATAATATTTAAGTGAAATAGTTACTCACAATTGTTAGATGTTTAAGTTAACACCTAATCTCACGAAAATATGGACAAATATTTTAACAACGATATATAGTTTCAATATTTTCTATTATATTTGTGAAATAAAGCAATATGGATATTTGCCAAAGTACTAGCATACCGATCATGGTATTGAATTTTAGTGTGTTCTTTGTTTGCATGCATTCAATGAAATATTGATCATGGTGCAATTTATGATAAAAAGGCTGACATGTTTTTATATTGAAATTTATTATGTTTATTTCTTTAAACAAACATGTTTATATTTACATTGGTTGACTACATATCTATAGAGAACTCGTTTTAAAGGACTTCACCTAAGATCCTAAAGCATAAAAAGCATATACTTACACTTCTTATTTAGATCTTCTGTTTAACACGAAAAGGAACAAAATAGAAAAAAGATAATAAATAAATTTATCCAGAATTAAATTGAAAAATTCGATATACCTTGTGATTTTGGCTAGATTTTTGAGTTAAAGTCATTTTGCACACTCAGATAAAATTGTTCTGGAAAAATAATATTTGCGAATGATTTGATATTTTGCAAACAAGTCATTTGTCCACCCATATCAAATGGTTCACTCAACTAAAAAATATCTTTTGAGTTTCGTCATGTTCTGAAACCTCAGAGGAGTCCGTATCGAACATAAATCATTCTTTGGTGATTCAGCAGCAATCTTGTGTATTCCTTTACCGCTTGTAAATGTTATAACCATGCCAACAAAATATACAGTCAACTGTATTTTACTATACTACATAATAGAATATAAATACATGTACATAAATGATATAAATATAATACTCGAGTCTATAAAATAATATCTACAATAAATATATTAGTTTTCCAATCATGTGGGAACACTCAATCAACATAAAACAAAATAAATGTTCTACTTTACTAGTTATACGGGAATTACTGCTTAAATAACAACTTTATATTATCTCTCCTTGGCATGGTCTTTTTATGTGTTCAAAAGGGTTCAATCAACTTTAAACACTAGTTACGTTCGGTATTTAAATATTTGAGTGTGATTCGGGAAAAAATCATCCAAAATTTTAAGCTTTCACACACTCATTCATTCATTCACTCACTCACTCACTCACATGCTCACTCACTCACACACTTACTCCCTCGCATGCTCACTCACTCGCATGTTCACTAACTCGCATGTTCACTCACTCGCACACTCACTCAATCGCATGCTCACTAACTCGCATGCTCTCTCATTCGCTCACTTACTCGCATGCTCACTCGCACATTCACTCACTCGCATTCTCACTCACACGCACACTCACCAACTCACACACACACACACTCACTCACGCACTCGCACACTTACTCAATTGCACACTCACTCAATCGCATGCTCACTCACTCACTCACTCGCATGCTCACTCACTCACTCGCACACTCACTCACTCATACCATTTTCCATTTGGAGTCCATTACAGAACAACCCTTGGTAGCGAATCAGAAGACATAATGTCCAAGCCATCTCTGGACAGCGTTTTTTTGTTTGGATGGTCTCTTTCCTGTGGGTACTAGGTTAAAAGATCTTGCTCAGTCATTGAAGGATTTTATTTGAAAGACTTCAAGTTTCTTTTCAATGGTAGTAGAATTATACCAGCACTGTGGTCCAAAAAGAAAGACAGGGAGACCATTAATGTTGAATATCCTGAGCTTTGAGATTTTGAGCATTGTAGATCTCTGTAGAGCTTCGTCATTTGCCTTGCTAATCTCGGTATCAATTTCTTTGTCCCAGTCTTCCATTATGGGGACTCTGTTACCCAGGTATGTGAATTCTCCACTTTCTCTAGTGAGTTTTTTTCTTTTTATCAAAACTGGATTGTTACTGCCTTTATCTAAAAGACCTGTGTTTTCTTGACATTAACCTTCAATCCTGCCTTGCTTTATGTATGACTGAGAGACTATGTCTTCTGTTGGGTATTTGGTACCTGTTAGCCAGGAAATCAAGGTTTTTGGAACTGATGTCAATATCCAATATAAACATCGTCTTCTGTTTTCTGTGACGTTCTTCACGAGCAAGTCGAGTGGTTGGGGAGAAGTGCTAGGGCGACAGGATACAGCCGAGCTCCACTCCGGTCTCCACACTGGTCGTAGAGTATGATTCAGGGTGAAAACTATCGAACTGTTAAGGAAACATACAGATAGATTGAGACACTTGTAAGGCTAAATATGTATCACTTTCCAAGCTGGATTTATGCCAAAGACAAAAGAAGTAAAATGCACGACGTCGTATAAACTAACGCATTCCGTTTTCATTCAGTTTGAGGAAATATTGTCAGCGAACCGTGGGGCGGGGACTTAAAAATAACATCAAATATGGTTCTTATCATAGTCCATGCAAGGCGACTAAAGGAATGAAGCTGAAAGAGACGGAGCTCAAACCCCTACTGACCTAAATATGACAAGTGACAAACGCAAACATGAAAGTGTGATGAGTAAAATTCTCATATAAATCACTGCTCGAACATAAGCACATGCTAAAAGAGAGTGAGATGAGATATATAAACTCATATACCACTGCACAGACATATACAGTAAGAGTGAGATAAGTGAGATAGTTAAATACCACTGATCACTTTTTATAAGCAACTTTAAGCAGTCACACAAACAAAAATTAATTTTCCTGATTTCAGCATCAAAAAATAATATTCTTTAAGTGGACTTTATAAATGAAAGGGCTGAGAATGATAAATGTATTTATGTGAAAAATTCTATCTTCCAGTTTAAGTTCGATCAAGTTTCATCAAATTTCATTCAAAGACATCAAACTGTAAAACTGCAGTAGGATTTCTCGATTAAAATGACTTCTTGTCAAACTTATTTGCATGTTCATTCTTTTCTCTATTTTGATTAGAAATTATAGTTGTAAAATGAAAACAGTCGTCATTCTGATTTGTCAGCTGCATCACACAAAAGAAAATACTAGTAGTCCGTAATATTGCTGTTAAAACCTAGAGAAAATTAAGGTTATCGGCCCTATCTAGTGTTTGTCATCATTCTTCTCTAAAACATAAATAAGAAACAATTAAAATGCCAATTGGAGAATCCAAACAGCGAACGTCATCCTTACTTTCACTTCTGTCTGATGACTTTGCAAAAAAATAAATCAACAAACAAAAATGGTAAAATTCAAGAGCAGATTAGGGTAGATTTAACTTTTAAGATTTCCAAATGTACATGATGGTTTTCGGGAGCGCGTTTGCACTTATATATCATTGGATGCTGGAATTGCAGGAAGGCTGTGCTGGAATCAATGGAAAATGGTAAGACACTATTCCCTCATTCCACTATCAAATCTTGTATAAGCCCAATCTAAATTAAACTTGCATATTTATTTTCTCAAAGACAATGTCAACGTATCTTAACTAAATCTTATGTTTTGCCGATACCCGGAAGGACTACTTCGGGAACTTCAATAATTTCAGCCAAGGCACCAGAATATCTTACAATGAGCGGTGAATATTAATTGCACAGACAAAAAAAAAACAGGATTTCTAATGTTGACAGCATATATTTACACCCCGTTCATCTTTATCAAATGGTGTTTTTATATGATACAGACAGCTCACAAACTTTCGGATAGGGATGGATTTGAACCGTATTACGATACTCCAGCAAATATTCATTACTTGCAAGCAATGTATACAGAGTTATAGCTGCATTTCAGAAATTAATAGGGTAAACGGCTTTGCTGAACAACAGCCACTTTCGGGTGAAACCTCGATAAAAGTAGATCTTCATTTTGCAGGATTGTCACATTTAGATCACTTTTTGTTTAAATATTGTTTGCATAGTGGTCAATAAGCTTTGAAAGATCGAAATTATGCACTCAGTTAAAAGAAACATTTCTAAACATGAAAGCAAAAAATATGAAAATTACTATTTCATTGATAAAAGTATTGTTTAAACCTACGCTTCAAACTTCGTATCCACGCATGCGCGTGCAAGAATGAATGAATTACGACAGACTCTGTATAAAAATATGTCCAACATCCAAAATAAATATTAAATCAAACAAGTAAACCTTATTTACTCTTAAATTTACACTTGCATATTTTTTTCTATTTCAAACTGTTTTACAAAACGAGCATATACAGATATATGTCTTATTTAGTGGTATGTAACATTGTAAGCGTCTGTATGAATGGAATAAAAGTTAACGTTCTGAAAACGTATTGTCATATAATTGCATATAATAGAACCCTATCAACATGGTGGCATCGGAGGAATATGCAATTATTTGTTGCACACCTGCAGTGTGAAGTATTTCTGCCACTTAAGTAAAATATATCGCCCAAACCATTTTCGGGAAGGGGAAGATTCGTACTCAGTATTGTTCGATTTGAAGATACGTACTCAATATTATTCAAACTAAGGATTCGTAATCGGTATTTTTCGAACTGACAATCATCGCAGATACGTTTAGACCCCCTGGACATTAAGATGTTGAAAATGGTAACATATCACATAACTTTATCAAATGGAAGCGCCAAATGGAAATTTACCTGACTGCCAGTGGAAATGCTGAGAAAGATGAAAGGATACAAGTAAATATCCTGCCTCGACCTCTTCTTCACCAATAACCAGTCTCTCATCAACCGTTGCGAAGTCCTCCCTGGCATAGCTGACCATGACGCAGTGTTCATAGAGTCAAGCCTCCGCCCCATGTGAGTTCGTAAAGCTCCAAGGAATGTCCTTCAATACAGAAAAGCTGACTTTGAAAGCTTCAAGGCTGAACTGACGTCATATTTACACAGTTCACTGAAGAGACAGTCAACAGCTCGGCCGACCATTCTTGGAAGATTTTTGAGAGTAAGTTGAAGTCATTAGTCACCAGGTACATTCCCTCCAAGACCATCTCGGGCAACAAGGTACACAAACCATGGATCACCAAAACAGTAAAGTATCTCCATCGAAAAAGAAACAAGCTACTATCCAAGTTCAAATCAACCGGTTCTCTCAAGGATAGGCGGCGATACCATCAGGCCAAAAGAGAAACTCAAAAGAAAGAACGACAAGAATATTGGCGATACTTAGAAGAACGATCCAGCATCAGAACAATCATCTAAGCAAAAACAGTTCTGGAATTACATCAAATCGTTGAGAAGGGACAACTACGGGGGTTTCACCACTGAAAGACAAGGGCAAGTTACACGCATAATCAATCGACAAAGCTCACATCCTAAACAACCAATACCAATTCGTTTTTACTAGGGAGGACAAATCCAGCATCCCAAATCCAGAGGGCGAACCATCCCCCACCATGCCTGACATAGAGATAACCAACAAGGGAGTGCTTACAATACTCAGGAAGCTCAACCTTAAGAAGGCAGCAGGCCCAGACATGATCTCTGCGCGCATACTGAAGGAGATGGCTGAAGTGTTCGTCATACCTGGTCGTCATCTACAAAAGTGCCTCTCATCTGGTAGCATACCTGAAGTGTGGATAACAGCCAACGTGTCAGCCATATTTAAGAAAGGTGAACGCTTCAAAGCCAGCAACTATAGGCCGGTATCCCTCACCTGCATAACCTGCAAGATGCTGGAGCACATCATCGTCAGCAACATAATGAATCATCTGAACAGTCACAAGATACTTACCGACAGCCAGCATGGATTTAGAAGAAAGCGGAGTTGCGAAACCCAGCAACTAACGCTGACAGATTAGCTCACCAAGTCCATGGACCGGCGTAAACAACATGACCTCGCAGTGCCGCGTCCCACACAGCCGTCAGCTAGCCAAGCTTCATCATTATGGCATCAGAAACCATACCCTGAAGTGGATTGAGGCATTTCTCACAGGCCGCACTCAGCGCATAGTCGTTGATGGAGCAACGTCCGACCCAGCACCCGTTATCAGCGGAGTCCCCCCAGGGAAGCGTGCTCGGACCCATACTCTTCCTGGTCTTCATCAACGACCTGCCACTTCATGTCACGTCCAGGACCAGGCTCTTTGCTGACGACTGTGTGGTACACCGGGAAATCGCCACTGAAGAGGACTGCTACATTTTACAGGATGACCTGAAGAAGCCGGCATTGGGGGAGAAACGCTGGGGCATGAGTTTCCACCAAGAGATGTGCTGCTTAATCAGGGTCCATAGGAAGAGGAACCCCATCATATACCCGTACACCTTGAAGGGCCACACACTCGAAATAGACTCGACAACCAAGTACCTCGGAGTCCATATGTCTGGAAACCTCTCCTGGAACCAACATGTTTAAAGATTGTGAAGAAGGGCAACAGTACACTCGGCTTCCTTCGACGCAACCTGCGCATCAGCAACGAAAAGGTCAAGAGCACAGCCTACATGTCACTCGTGCGATCAGGCCTTGAATATTGCTCCACCGTTTGGAAGCCTTTTACCAAGGACCTTACACGCAAGCTCGAGATGGTCCAGAGGAGAGCTGCAAGATATGTGACGAACCGTTACCACAACACCTGCAGCGTATCCTCAATGACCCAACACTTGGGGTGGGAGACATTAGAGTCACGGCGAACCAAAACCCATCTGACCATGATGCTCAAGATCACCAATGACCTTGTGGACATACCAGTCCGCGATTATCTCACCCCTGCCCCAAGCCGCACTAGAAGTGACCACTCCAAGAAGTTCCATCTACCATCTACATTTACATCGTACTACAAGAACTCCTTCTTCCCTCGTACAGCCACAACCTTGAACAGCCTACCTGCCTCCGTTGCAGAGGCCCCTGACTTGGTATCCTTCAAGCAGGGGCTATCATCCCTCACATTCTAATCCGCCATTAGGGGCCCAGCTACAAGTTCCCACTAGTGATATTCAAGGCTGTGCCGGCCCCGGCCATCGTAACCAGAGAGGTTTGGGTTGAAGAGACGAAATGTAGCTGGCCAGACTTTTTGTCTATATCTCTTTCTTTTGACCTATCCAACCTCTTCTAACTTTCTATCATTTCTTGTATATTTCTTTTCCTTGACCTAGCACCACACGTCGCGTTATAACCAAGTGTGATTGCGCCGACGTACGATGTAGATGTAGATCCTATAACACTGTGCTGGACCTAAAGTTATAGAGATTTATGATCAATTTACATGGGCAAATGCAGAACAATTACTGAAAGTGGACAAAGTATTTGACAAAATAGAAAGCTAATGCAATCCTAGAAAAAAATGAAGTGCTAGAATCACACAGATTTTGGGTAACAAATCCAGATGAATATACATCATTTGACAGTTTTCTTACAGAGTTTTGAAAGCATGTTGAGTCTTGTAATTTTGATACACAGAAAGAAAGAATGCTTAGAGATAAAATTAGCAGCAACGGTAAACAACAAGAACTGCTGATAAGAGAAGAACATCTGGACTTTGAAAAGGCAATCAAAATATGCCGAGCTTACGAACAATCGAATTAGCATGTGAAAGAAGTTCGCAATACAAATGATCAACCAATCCACAAAGTTGAGAAACAAAACAACAGTTGAATCTCCCTAGCCAACCGCGTCAGTATAAACCACCAGTGGTAAAGAAACAACAACGTCCACATCAGAATCGATCACAATGAAATATTGTGGATAAAATCACGATTTTAGAAAAGAGAAGTGTCCGGCATGGGGTAAATTATGTGAGGGATGTGGCGGCAGACATCATTTTATAGAACAGATGTTAGAAAATACACAAAATTGAAATTGAATCATCAAGTGAAGATGAATTTTGGTTACAATGTGTCGAAATAGGCCAAAAATCCAAAATAAATGCAAAAATGATTTTGAAGTTGATTTTCAAATTGATACATGTGCAGAGATAAATACAATCAACAGAAAATATGTAAAGAAAAGTCAAAGAAAGTATTGGTGAAGTATACTGACTAACAAAAATCAAGGTGGTATCACAGCTTTGATCGTAACTTACTGTAAATCAGTATATTTATGTGTTAAAACAATTAAATGCATTTAATTTATATGCAGAAAAATGCTTATCTGTAAATGCATATATGCAGACAGTCACTTCCAATTCTACATGTATTCTTATTAACATAGTAATATTGAAATATCTCAGCATGTAAGGGACTCAAACACCTAGCTGACTCTCGGAATACCGTTCCTCCAACTGAGCTATCCGGCCGTTTACACATAATTATCTCCCCTAAATAGTAAACAGTTTTATTTACGCATGTACATATCTTGGACAGATAATAAAATAATATGGTGGCAGATTTGTGCCTTGGCATTTATTTGTTTCGCAAGGCAAAAACACAACAATACAACAAATTAACCACTTTGTGATACTTTCCTGTTTTCGCCTCGCACACAGCTAACATATTTTAGTATTTTGCTGGGTACCTTTCTTTTAAGAAAGTGAACTCAAACTGCTATAGTAAGCAGTGCGCATGATAGGTTATTTCCCTTGTTAACGCATATTGTCTTTGCGTACAAAATAAACTCCACAATAATAATAATAATAATAATAATAATAATGATAAATAATAATAATGATAAATAATAATAATACGGCGTCAGCATGATCACCGTCGTCTTTAACACTATTATCGTAACAAAAGTTAGTAGTATGCTTTATTATCATCATTATTATTATTATTATTATTTTATAAGGTGTATAGTTAGGCGGCGACTATGTTGAGAAAAACTGACATTCGACGCCACGCATTTATTAACAACTAGCGACGCCACCGGAATGACGTCGTAACGTCGGAATGGACTGCCCCGCACCCGCTACCCCTTGTCTCATTACCCTGCCCACAGACACTGATCCAGTTGCCGGACAACTTTGAAATTTTTTGTACTAATGCAATAAAGTTGCATTTTGTTCATGTTAACTTTGTTTGTTTTTATTTTCAGTAGTTTTTGAGTTACAGCAAAAGTCCACGCAATTCTGGGACACCCCTCGTACATGTATAATATTCTGATTCAGGTTGATTCCAGTCAAACTGCACATTTTTTCACCCTGTGATATTTTCACCTTTACTTTTAGGGTCCATTATAAGTCTATGATGGTACATAATTCAATCATAAGTCAATTCACTTTGTTACTTAAGTGTTCCAATGAAAAAGGACAAATTTCAATATGCTGGGGGTTATGTCAATGCATAAAACTATGAGACTGAAAATGTTTATGCTGTAGAGCTGCTGTATGGTATTCTAAGGGTTCTGGGTTTTTTGGTAGTGCTGAGGTATGGTATTTTGAGTGTCTCTGGTTTGGGTTTTAGTCAGGCTGCACTTTATTTTCTCACTCTTTGATATTGATAAATATGTTCAGCTCATTTTTGGGTGGACTGCATATATTAATGATTTATTTGTATTAAATCAATATAATTGTTAAATATTTAATTATTGTCTATATATGTGACGTTATTTTGATAAGGCATTGTTACAGTACTACTTCTTAGTTTGACCATTTTGTATGAGGGGGAGAAGCCCTTAATTAACTCCTTACCAGTAAGTTTTATTTTGCACGATGATGATAGCTTGAAAGGATTTAGATTGATAAAATTCTACATGAATCATTTTTCCTATTGGATTGTAAAATATTTATGGATTGTCAAAAAACTATATGGAGTTTTCCTCGGTGACATTAAACAGTCCCAGCTGGCCATACATGTAGGAACTTGCAGACCATGAGACAGGGTGGTCTGTACCAAGACATACCCGATATCGACGGGGTGAACAGGACAGGCAGTGATGTTCAGATCCCCACTCAGAAAGGAAGTACACTCAAGGTCCTGGTCTTCAATTACTTCATTTGCTTATTTGGAGTAAATGTGCCGGAAACA
Organism: Ruditapes philippinarum; assembly: GCF_026571515.1. NCBI lineage: Eukaryota > Metazoa > Mollusca > Bivalvia > Venerida > Veneridae > Ruditapes > Ruditapes philippinarum. Next base: position 232,018 of record NW_026865856.1, read on the forward strand.
ATAGTATGGTATCACAAAAAGCACAGACTGTAATAAAAGTCAATCCAAAAAAGATACTTTAAACTGAATTCATAGATTATATAAAATAAATTTATTAATTCTTTATAATAAACATAAAAATAAAGAAATTGGGTATTTAATTTTGATATATATCATATTAACACATATAAAGCGCATTATGCCATATAAATTTCAATTTAGTGCCTAAATACTTTCTGATGCACTCAGTAAATCCACATGCTTTAAACATGATTTACTAATCTTTGGATTCCCGAACTCCTCCCCACCTAGCTCCAATTAGATCCACTAGGTTGACCCTACCATGTACCTTACCTCATATTGTTTGATTACAGTTTGGGAAGAAAAAATGAATGTTTATTCTAAAAGTTATAAAGCTTTTATTTAATTTCACAACGCTTTCAAGAGTGGACACTTCAACAATGTAATTGTCATTTTATTTTTTGAAAATGTGTTGGACTGCCGGTGTCGCGTAATTATCACACGCGTGGTAATATTACCACGCGTGTGATTATTACGCAGGGTCGTAATTATCACACGGTTTGGGGTAGTGCCGTGATAATCACACGGACGGTATTATATTTACACTTAATATTCTTGAATTATATATCATTTTTTTCCTAAATGATTTCCCCGCGTCTAATGGTGTAAATTTTATTAAAAAGCTATGATTTTCCACCGCATAGGGGTATCTTAAAATGTAAACTTAAAACAGAAATTGTTC